>NW_026045748.1:50000-57500 GCF_023898315.1 Schistocerca nitens
CCTAGGAAGACACGCTGATTCCTTCAGTGTAGCGCGCGTGCGGCCCAGAACATCTAAGGGCATCACAGACCTGTTATTGCTCAATCTCGTGCGGCTAGAAGCCGCCTGTCCCTCTAAGAAGAAAAGTAATCGCTGACAGCACGAAGGATGTCACGCGACTAGTTAGCAGGCTAGAGTCTCGTTCGTTATCGGAATTAACCAGACAAATCGCTCCACCAACTAAGAACGGCCATGCACCACCACCCACCGAATCAAGAAAGAGCTATCAATCTGTCAATCCTTCCGGTGTCCGGGCCTGGTGAGGTTTCCCGTGTTGAGTCAAATTAAGCCGCAGGCTCCACTCCTGGTGGTGCCCTTCCGTCAATTCCTTTAAGTTTCAGCTTTGCAACCATACTTCCCCCGGAACCCAAAAGCTTTGGTTTCCCGGAGGCTGCCCGCCGAGTCATCGGAGGAACTGCGGCGGATCGCTGGCTGGCATCGTTTATGGTTAGAACTAGGGCGGTATCTGATCGCCTTCGAACCTCTAACTTTCGTTCTTGATTAATGAAAACATACTTGGCAAATGCTTTCGCTTCTGTTCGTCTTGCGACGATCCAAGAATTTCACCTCTAACGTCGCAATACGAATGCCCCCGCCTGTCCCTATTAATCATTACCTCGGGTTCCGAAAACCAACAAAATAGAACCGAGGTCCTATTCCATTATTCCATGCACACAGTATTCAGGCGGGCTTGCCTGCTTTAAGCACTCTAATTTGTTCAAAGTAAACGTGCCGGCCCACCGAGACACTCAATAAAGAGCACCCTGGTAGGATTTCAACGGGGTCCACCTCGGGACGCACGAGCACGCACGAGGCGGTCGCACGCCTTCGGCTCGCCCCACCGGCAGGACGTCCCACGATACATGCCAGTTAAACACCGACGGGCGGTGAACCAACAGCGTGGGACACAAATCCAACTACGAGCTTTTTAACCGCAACAACTTTAATATACGCTATTGGAGCTGGAATTACCGCGGCTGCTGGCACCAGACTTGCCCTCCAATAGATACTCGTTAAAGGATTTAAAGTGTACTCATTCCGATTACGGGGCCTCGGATGAGTCCCGTATCGTTATTTTTCGTCACTACCTCCCCGTGCCGGGAGTGGGTAATTTGCGCGCCTGCTGCCTTCCTTGGATGTGGTAGCCGTTTCTCAGGCTCCCTCTCCGGAATCGAACCCTGATTCCCCGTTACCCGTTACAACCATGGTAGGCGCAGAACCTACCATCGACAGTTGATAAGGCAGACATTTGAAAGATGCGTCGCCGGTACGAAGACCGTGCGATCAGCCCAAAGTTATTCAGAGTCACCAAGGCAAACGGACCGGACGAGCCGACCGATTGGTTTTGATCTAATAAAAGCGTCCCTTCCATCTCTGGTCGGGACTCTGTTTGCATGTATTAGCTCTAGAATTACCACAGTTATCCAAGTAACGTGGGTACGATCTAAGGAACCATAACTGATTTAATGAGCCATTCGCGGTTTCACCTTAATGCGGCTTGTACTGAGACATGCATGGCTTAATCTTTGAGACAAGCATATGACTACTGGCAGGATCAACCAGGGAGCTGCGTCAACTAGAGCTGAGCAGCCGGCCGCCCGGGAGTGTGTCCCGGGGGCCCGCGCGAACACGCAAGCGTCCGCTCAATTATTCTGCAAACAGGAGGAGGCTGGGCTCCCCTGCACGATACACCTCGAAACCCTCTCAGGTCCCGGCGGCGCGCAGCGCCGTCCTAAGTACTTGGTCGGGTTCGAGAGAGGCGCAATCGCCCGGAGATAGGCGAGTAGACGCTTTCAGTGCGACCACCCGTGCTCCCAACTGAGCTTGCCGCTGCCGACAGAGGCCCGGGAGCGTGCTGTCGTGGTGTTGCCGGCGGGAGACAACACGCGGCCACAAACAGTGACCGGGCAGCTCCAACGCCAGCGCCACAGAGGGGCAGAGCCCCACTTGGGTGCCAAAGCGAACTCTCCCAGCACAGCGCACGCGCCAACACATCCGCACAGCTGCGATACAAACCACCTGCGAGAACCGCGGGGGCGACCGAGCAGCAGACGGCGTCGCGGCGCCGAGTGCCGGGCGGCGGCGCATCCTCAACGCACACAGTCCTCAATCGGACCAGCACACTGCAGATGTCCACCGCGCTTCGCACCGGGCCCGGGAGGACCCACTTTGGCCGCACGGCGCCGCGCGCTGGGTGCGCCGGCACGCAGATGCGCCGCCTGCCGCGTCCGTCAGCCGGCGCGCCTGCCACTGGGCGCCCCCACCAGCCGGCTGCCGCGCGTGCGCCCACGCAGCGCGCGGCCAGCACGCCGGGCGCCCCCCCCTCACCGGCCGGGGACGGTCCCACCCAGCCACCGCCGCGTATCGCTTCATACCCACATGCCCACTCACGTTCGTGGGTATGACGGGTGTCGCTGAAGCAACCGGTTAATACCTGTACCGATCGTCGATATCAACGATTCACCTCCAGCGCGAACAACCGCGCAACAACGGATTTCCAGTTCATTTGCGTAACTTGGGCAGCAAACGTAGACATCCATCTACATTTGCGACTTCTACGAGTCTTGCATGCCTGGATGTTGTGTGTCACGACGCACTCCATCAGCATACATACACGCTGCGACGTGTGCACGAAAGAACACGTGGAAGGTGGCCAGCGTACGTATACGAATGCCATTGCACAGCTGCGAAGCGCATTCAACACGCGAACTCCTGACCGACGAGCTAGAGGTGACAGGAGGGGAGGGGGGGGCGGGGGCGATATACGTCCTATTGCAGTACACAATACAGTGGATAGCGGGACCATGTGGAAAGTAAGCAACACTCGCAAGATGTGAGGGTACGCACCGTAAAATGAATCAATACGCAGAACACCACAGTGTGCGCGAAGTGAACTATGTTGAGATGGTTGCAATTAGGCAACGCTACACGAATTCCTAGAGTCATATAACTAACAATTACAGGGCAGGTTAGGGCGCAACGTAGGTTAGGTTAGGGCGCAACGTGGGTTAGGTTAGGGCCCAACGTGGGTTAGGTTAGGGCCCAACGTGGGTTAGGTTAGGGCCCAACGTGGGTTAGGTTAGGGCCCAACGTGGGTTAGGTTAGGGCCCAACGTGGGTTAGGTTAAGGCGCAACTTGGGTTAGGTTAAGGCGCAACTTGGGTTAGGTTAGGGCGCAACTTGGGTTAGGTTAGGGCGCAACTTGGGTTAGGTTAGGGCGCAACTTGGGTTAGGTTAGGGCGCAACTTGGGTTAGGTTAGGGCGCAACTTGGGTTAGGTTAGGGCGCAACTTGGGTTAGGTTAGGGCGCAACTTGGGTTAGGTTAGGGCGCAACTTGGGTTAGGTTAGGGCGCAACTTGGGTTAGGTTAGGGCGCAACTTGGGTTAGGTTAGGGCGCAACTTGGGTTAGGTTAGGGCGCAACTTGGGTTAGGTTAGGGCGCAACTTGGGTTAGGTTAGGGCGCAACTTGGGTTAGGTTAGGGCGCAACTTGGGTTAGGTTAAGGCGCAACTTGGGTTAGGTTAAGGCGCAACTTGGGTTAGGTTAAGGCGCAACTTGGGTTAGGTTAAGGCGCAACTTGGGTTAGGTTAAGGCGCAACTTGGGTTAGGTTAAGGCAGAAGTTGGGTTAGGTTAAGGCAGAAGTTGGGTTAGGTTAAGGCAGAAGTTGGGTTAGGTTAAGGCAGAAGTTGGGTTAGGTTAAGGCAGAAGTTGGGTTAGGTTAAGGCAGAAGTTGGGTTAGGTTAAGGCAGAAGTTGGGTTAGGTTAAGGCAGAAGTTGGGTTAGGTTAAGGCAGAAGTTGGGTTAGGTTAAGGCAGAAGTTGGGTTAGGTTAAGGCAGAAGTTGGGTTAGGTTAAGGCAGAAGTTGGGTTAGGTTAAGGCAGAAGTTGGGTTAGGTTAAGGCAGAAGTTGGGTTAGGTTAAGGCAGAAGTTGGGTTAGGTTAAGGCAGAAGTTGGGTTAGGTTAAGGCAGAAGTTGGGTTAGGTTAAGGCAGAAGTTGGGTTAGGTTAAGGCAGAAGTTGGGTTAGGTTAACCCTGCTGTTCTGTTCGGGTCTATATGACCCGAAACGAATATGAACGTTATTTTACATTATGTAAATACCAATATATATTTATGAAACTTTGTGACTTTGTCTGAAAATGGATGAGCAGCATGTGTTTTAAAAGGTTTTAAAAAAGTTTAAGAAGTTTGGGCTTCAACTGTAATAGTTGCATATGTAATGTTCGGGTCATAATGACCCGACACAAATATGTTTAGTGTAACTCGTATTTATTTCTAAAATCTGGAAATGGCGAAAATTATTTTTGTTGTGTTGTGTGGGAATAGTGACTGCATCATTCCAACTTACTCTCAACAATCACCTAAAGCTCCATGCGTTCACAACAATGGGCTTGTTTGTTGCTTTCCCCAGGAAATAATAATTGGCAGTTCTCAATAATTGGAATGCTTTGTTTCTGCCCAGTTTGACTTGTGACACCATGGCGATGAGACCATTGAATGATCGTGAGTTGGAAGAAATAGTAAATGCCTCACCAGATGAAGGATCACTTTCTGAGTTTGAAGATCACATCAGCAATGCATCTGAAAGCGAGTGTTCCGATGACAGTTACGACAGTCCACAGCCCATACAAAATAGTGTAGAGACTTTTCTTTCTAAAAATGGGAATATAGAATGGCAGTTGCATCCACCAGCACAACATGGTCGCCTACCAGCTTCGAACATCATCAAGAGTACCCCAGGAGTTACCAGGTATGCAGTCAGCAGAATATCTGATGTAAAATGTTCATTTGAAGCAGTATTTCACACAGCGCTTCAAAATGAAATAATAGAGATGACAAATATTGAAGGGCAGCGAGTTTATGGTGAACAGTGGACAGATATTGATGGTTCTGTTTTCCATGCATACTTAGGACTCTTACTCCTAGCGGGTGTATATCGATCTCATGGGGAGTCTACAAAAAGTTTGTGGGATAAAGATACTGGGCGAAACATATTTCGAGCAACCATGTCTCATGAAACATTCTGTAAGATATCACGTGTCCTGCGATTTGACAAGAAATCTACTAGAGAGGAAAGACGACGTACTGACAAACTTGCCGCAATTCGTAGTATTTGGGAGAAGTGGGTAGAGGTCCTTCCTAAACTGTATAATCCAGGAGAAAATGTTACTGTTGACGAGCAGTTAGTAGCATTTAGAGGTCGCTGTCCATTCAAGCAGTATATCCCAAGTAAACCGGCAAAATATGGGATCAAAATATGGACCATGTGTGACAGCAAAACTTCATACGTACTGAAAGCCCAAATTTATACAGGAAAGGTGAGTGGAGCGGCACCAGAAAGAAATCAGGGAATGAGGGTGGTATCTGATCTCACTTCTGAGTTACGTGGTCAGAATATCACGTGTGACAACTTTTTTACGTCGTACAATTTGGGGCAGCTGCTTCTGAAAAGGAAATTGACTATGTTGGGAACTATACGGAAAAATAAGCCGGAGCTTCCACACAAAATGACCAACAAGGAGGTACACAGCTCTTCATTTTACTTCACAAATGACACTACTGTGGTTAATTATATTCCTAAGAGACACAAGAATGTTGTACTTATGAGCACTCTCCACCATGATGCGGAAATCAGTGACAGGGCTGATAAGAAGCCAAAAATGATTTTGGACTATAATTCAACCAAAGGTGCTGTAGACACGCTTGATCAGTTATTAGGTACATATACATGCAAACGAAAAAGTAATAGGTGGCCAATGATAGTTTTCTACAATATTCTTGATGTTTCTGCTTATAATGCATACGTTTTGTGGATTTCGGTTGACCCTAATTGGAATGCAAGCAAATTGACTAGAAGGAGAATATTCTTGGAGGAACTTGGAAAGTCACTGATAAAAGAACATATTGCATCAAGAACGCATTTCCCAAGAACAGAAGATTCTTTGAGAATGGTCACAAGCATCCAAAACCCGAATGATGTGGGTGGTGTGTCAGAATCGGTAACAACAAGAAAATCTACAAAACGTGCACGCTGTAAGTTCTGTCCATCAAGTAATGACAATAAAACAAACATGGTGTGTGGAAAATGTAGTAAACATATTTGCAAGAAACATGTAACCTACTTGTGTCCACAGTGCAAGCAGTAAGAAAAGAACTGTAGTATTTTATAAGATGATTGTATTGAAAATTCTGTTGTTTCAAATTTATGTGAATACTTGTGCCTAAACTACAATCAGTAAGAAGAGAGGATTCTAAAGTTGTAGTGCTTTCTATGTTGGAATGTAATAAAAAAACTGTAGTGTGTTCTGTACTGTAGTGTGCTCTAAGATGAATATCTGTAATGACAACTGTCTGTTGTTAGAAAATGTCAATACTTACGTCTAAACTGTCAACAATAAGAATAGAAGTATGGAAAAACTGTAGTGCTTTCTAAGTTGAATGCCTGTAATGGAAACTGTCTGTTGTTTCAAATTTATGTGCATATTTAAATGAAAAATATCCCTCAATAAAGTTGTATGCATTGTTATTATTATTATTATTACCATTATTATTATTATTATTATTATTATTATTATTACTAACAAGGTACTGGAATAGAACAACAATGTCGATAGCTAAAACTGTACCAAAATTTATGTTTCTAAAGCATTTTGATATGTCGGGTCATATTGACCCGAACAGTATATATGTCAAGTAAAAGTGAACAGAACAGCAGGGTTAAGGCAGAAGTTGGGTTAGGTTAAGGCAGAAGTTGGGTTAGGTTAAGGCAGAAGTTGGGTTAGGTTAAGGCAGAAGTTGGGTTAAGGGATGGTGTGTGTGGGGGGGGTGGGGTGGCGAGGTTCGTTGATAGTGATGGTAGTAAGTGGACGCCTGAGGCACTATCAGATATGTCACGTCAGTTGCACTTGTGGCTCATGGCAGGTGGCGCGCCCGTTCTGTGTTTGTGGCAAAGGAGTGGCACACCTGTGTCTTTCATTCCTGCCATTGTTTATGTGCTGTGAGATGCGGCAGTGTGGTGCTGTTGGGTGCACCCCTGTGTAGGACATGTGTGGGTGTTGGTGGCGTATCTGAGCAATGGTGGTTGTAGGAAGAGTGGGATATTCAGTTTTCTGGTTCGACGTCCCGGTCTGGTTATCATAGTGTGGATGGTGTACTGTGGCCGAGAGGATGCACTGGATGTTGTTCCATGCTGGTACTTAGATGTTGTGTCTGCGTCTGTTACATGCATAGACTAGTGGGTGATGGAGTGTGTGGGTGACGTGTGGTTGACATTGTGTGCACAGACGTTCAGCATGTATAGGGACAGTTGTATGTGTTATCTGTATTCCGATGACTGCGCGTATTACTAAGCACCGCCGTGTATAAGCTTAATGTATGTATAGTCAATGCCTGTTCTATCTCTGTACAGTAGTAGCGGTGCGACTGCACTAGCTAGCTACACCTCGCGGCATCGTCCCCCGGTGT
>NW_026045748.1:62500-67500 GCF_023898315.1 Schistocerca nitens
GGCGCCTGCTATGTCCACAAAAATGACAACAACATATTTTTCTTCACAGTTCGCACTGGAGACAACCTGCCTGATTGCCATTTCTGTGGATGCACCCTTTCTGAAGCCGAATTGGTTTGTTGCCTTCAGTCCTGACTCTTCATACCTTTTGTCCAGTCTGGTCACTATTAGCCTTTCTAATACTTTGCCAAGGATAGGTAGCAGACAGATAGGTCGATAAGATTTCACCTCATCCCTTGGCTTTGTCATAGACTTAAGTAATATGCAGACATTCCCTATTTTCCAATTGTCTGGGAAAGTGGACTCTCTAAGGCAGCTGTTATAAGTATCAATGAGGAGAGCAGGATTGTGTTCCCATACCCGCTTTATAATGGCATCATCTATGCCATCTGGTCCTGTGGCTTTGTGTGGTTTGCATGCCTTCACTGCAGTCTCTATCTCTTGTGCTGAGAAGTCTGGCTCGTTTCCTTCATTTTGGTACCCTATATTTTGCTCCTTCACAGCTGATTGCTGTGTTGTGTCCTCCTCTGGGTTGTCATCCGGTAGTAGGTTATTTAACAGTTCTTTCACTGTTTCCTGCCAGGTCATTGTAGGGCCTCTTCCAGGCACTTTTACATTGCTGAGGACAGTTTCGGTGCCATATTTAGGGCGAAGAATTCTATCGGTCAGCTTCCAAGGGTCATTGCTGTTGCACTCTTTTACCCATTTCTTCCATGTATCTGTCTTCGCTTTTGTAATTTCTTTGTTATATTTATTTTTTGTGCTTCTGTAAGTTGCCTTTGCTGCCAGTATTTCTGTCTCACGATTTGTACGTCGCGCATTCTGGAGCCGGTGTCGAGCTGCAATTGTGTCCTGCCGCATTTTTGTCAATGTTTCATTCCACCAAGGAACAGCATTCTTCAGCCGTGTTCTTCTCCTCATGGCCTTCCTGCAGCTCTCCTGTATTGCTGTCTGTAGGAGGTCTACTTTATCATTTACATTTGTTCCCACGGCGTTTGGCCAGTTTTCTACTCTGGTGGTCAGCTGGCAATCAAAAACTTGCCATTTTGCAAAGGTGGTGTTGTATCTCAGTAGCTCTTCTGTGACCCTCTCCCTGTGTTGTTTTGAGATCTCAAACGTGATCGCCCTGTGGTCACTTGAGGTCCATTCTTCTTGAATCGTCCATCTAGAGACCATGCTTGATATGTTTGCTGAGCAGAGTGTTACGTCGATGTTATTTTCCCCGGCCGGCCCACTGAAAGTTGTTAATGGTGAATCTCTGTTTATTACAGTTAAGCCATGTTGGAAGATGAAATCCTCTAGTTTTCGTCCTGCTTCATCTGTGTCCTGGCTGTGCCATAGTGGTGACATGGCATTCGCATCCATTGCTATTATGATGGCTTTTCCTTGGGTTTCGTGGATGATGGTGTCCAGTCGATGCAAATATTCATCAATTGGGGTATGGAACTGGCAGTACAGGCTTATTAAGTATATTTCACCAAAGTCGCCGGTTACTGCAGCTACAGCGGTATGAGCATCACAAAGGGAGGTTATCTGCAGAATGGTCAAGTTTGTGTTTCGTATTCCTATGGCTGCTTTCGGTACTCCATGGTTGCTGCTGTATACTAGGCGGAAACCTAGAGGATATCCTTTGATCTTATTTTCCATTACATATGGTTCTTGGATAAGAATAATGTCAAGGTTTTCCTCTTCCATCTTAAGTGATGCTTGACTAGGTACTACTTTCGATCTCTGCCCATTTAGTTGGATAATCTTGAGGATACTGGACTTTGTGTTGACGCCAGCTACCTGTCGACCTGGGGACTGTGGCGTAGAAGTGTTACTGGCCATATTCAGTTCTTTGTTCTTCTTTCGCCATGAATCTGACATATTCGGGGCAGTTTTTGTCCATTACAGAGTGGTTATGTGGCTTCTTCCAGTGCTTGCAGTTTGCACACTGTGGTGCCTTGTTCCTGTTACTGCATTCCTTAATGCTATGTCCTGGTGCTGCACAGTGCCCACAGATTGTTTCAGCACTTCTGCAAGTTTGTGTCGTGTGCCCAAAACCATGGCATTTGTAGCATCTGGTTACCTTGTTGAAATTCTGCAGCCTGTGTGAGGTACAGTTTATATATGCTCGTCCTTGTGCTATCAGGTGGTGCCAGAACTTTGCTTCCATTTCCAGGACGATGTTTACAGTATCTGTGTTCCTTGGACCTGTTTTAAATAGTGCTCTTATTCCTGTCTCAGCTCCCTCCTTTGTGCCGCCTAATGATGAAAGATTCCTTGTGTAGAGCTCCGTTACCAGTTCTTCGTCAGTAATTTGTCTTGGGACATCAAACAGGATCACCCTTGGGTTTTTCTTCCTGGGGTCAGTTACTGTAATACCTGAGTCTCCTATTTCCTTACAGTTCTTTATTTTTTCTGCTTCAGCGTCATTTGGCACCTCTAATATGACACCACTGTCCTTCAGAGTCCTACATTTCGTGATCTTTACGTCCTTCAGTGTTTCTTTTACAATGTTTTTTATGGTGTCTTGTAGCTGCTTCTCTGGCTGTTTTCCATCTGCTGGTCTAAAGACAAGAACTTTTGGGGTCTGGTTTGGCGTTGCTTTTGTATCGGTTTTGGCTTTTCTTGCGCTGACTGCAGTGGCATAGCTCACAGGTGGTTGTTCCATTGCTGGGGGAGATTCCTTTCGATATTTCAACTCTGTTTTGAGCTGCGCTATTTCCATCTCGTATTTTCTTAGAATCTGCTCATAAGCAGCCATTTTCCCTAACAAGAATTTCTTTTGTACGTTGTTTATCCTGTTGTTTTCGTTGAACATATATGCTTCTAGCTCTTCCCTCATTTCTACCATTGTTTGCAGATCACCTGTCGTTGACTTTTCGGCTATTTCGGTTGTCATGGCTGTAACCTGTGTGCTTTTTCTAACACTATTTTCTAGATCAGCGTCCTTATTTTGCCCCATCTCGGGGCTGGCCGCCTTTCTGGCGCCTAGCTAGGTCGGTGCGTTAGCAGCGGCTTCCGTGCGCTGCGCGACGAGCAGCTGCCGCGCTGGGGACGAGCCTAGGCGCGCGGCCTTGGGGCAGGAATGCACTGCCCCGCTGGGGACGCGCCTCTCGCGCCCTGGACGGCTGTGGCACGCGACCGCTTTCGCTGTTGCGGCCTTCGAGTATTTCTATCGCTACCTGACTTCTGCTGTGCGCTAGGGCTCCGCAATTCGCGGCTATTTTTAACCTCGCATTCTGATATTGGTTTGAGCTGGGCAGAGGGAGGCGTCGCTTCTAATATGGAGCGTGCGAGAGTTTATACCGAACGGCGCGTGGGCGCACGTACGACGTTACAATAACAATTTTATTTCTTATACTACTTATCCTACAGCTGAACTACAAGCACATTTCGAAAGCGCATGAGTTGAACAACAAAACCCTATAGCTACAGAATTTTTCAGCTATGGTGGGGACCGCAGACACGCACTTTTGTAGCCGTGTGAGAGTCTCTAGAGAAGGACGCGTGGCTCACACACTACACAAATTTAACAGCTATATCACTTAGGCTATGCGCACCACATCTAAACTAAAAACATATTTGTGAGGCGGGTGACCCACACTACGGGAACCTACACACTACAGAGTTTATGTAACTAGGGCGAAGGCGGGAGACCGACGGTTTTGTCACCGCGCTGGAGTTTCTACAGAAATGCACGTTGGCGCACGCCCGACTTTACATTGACGGTTTTGTTTCTCAAACTATCCATCACACAGGAAAGTTGAGGGCATATTCGAAGAGAGCATAAGTCACACTACACGGAACTATTTACTACAGAATTTACCTAACTAATGTGGGGGCTGCAGGGCGCCGGATTTGTTACCGCGTGAGAGTTTTTAGGGAACGGCGCGTCTGCGCACGCACAACTTTACATTAACAGTTATGTTTCTCAAATTATCCGTCTCACGACAAAACTAGAAGCATATTCAATAAGAGAATAGAGCACACTAAGGAACCTACACACTAAAGAATTTTTGCTAGCGAAAGTTAGGGCTGCAAGCCGACGGTTTTGTCACCGCGCAGGATTTCCTACAGAGCGGGGCGTCGGTACATACGCGACTTTGCATTGACAGTTATATTTCTAAAACTATTCATCACACAAGAAAATTGGAAGCATATTCGGAATAAGCATAGAGTACACTACAAGAAACTATTTTCTACGGAATTTTCCTAACTAATATGGGGGCTGCAGAACGCCGGTTTTGTCGCAGAGTGAGAGTTCCTAGGGAACAGCGCGTAGACGCGCACACGATCTCACTTTCACAGTTTTATTTCTTAAGTTATAAGTCAGACAGCAAAACTACAAGCATATTCAGAAGATGGAGAGAGCAAAACTAAAGGACCTTATACACTAAAGATTTTTGCTAAGTACAATGAGGGTTACAGACCGACGGTTTTGTCACCACGCTGGAGTTTCTACCAAGCGGGGCGTCGGCACTTGCAAGACTTTACATTGACTGTTTTATTTCTTAAACTATCCATCACACAGGAACATTGAAAACACTTTCGGAAAGAGCAAAGAGTACACTACAAGATACTATTCCATACAGAATTTTCTAACTAATCTGGGGGCTGCAGAGTGCCAGTTTTGTCGCCGCGTGGGAGTTCTAAGGAACGGCGCATCGGCGCACGCACGACTTTACAGTGGCAGTTTTATATCTTGAATTATTCATCACATAACAAAAATAAAACCATATTCAGAAGGATAATGTACTATACTAAAGGACCCTATACACTACAGACGTTTGCCAACTGAAGTGAAGGCTGCAGGGTGCCCGATTTGCGCGGGAGTTTCTACAGAACGGCACGTCAGCGGACGCACCACTTCACGTCAGCGGTGTTATTTCTAAAATTATGCATTACAAAATAGAGCAGAAAACATATAAGGGAAGGCGAAGGACCACACTACGAGAAACTATACTCTACAGGATACTCCTAATAGAGTGGGGGCTGCAAATCTCCTGTTTTCA
>NW_026045748.1:72500-77500 GCF_023898315.1 Schistocerca nitens
TAATCGCTGACAGCACGAAGGATGTCACGCGACTAGTTAGCAGGCTAGAGTCTCGTTCGTTATCGGAATTAACCAGACAAATCGCTCCACCAACTAAGAACGGCCATGCACCACCACCCACCGAATCAAGAAAGAGCTATCAATCTGTCAATCCTTCCGGTGTCCGGGCCTGGTGAGGTTTCCCGTGTTGAGTCAAATTAAGCCGCAGGCTCCACTCCTGGTGGTGCCCTTCCGTCAATTCCTTTAAGTTTCAGCTTTGCAACCATACTTCCCCCGGAACCCAAAAGCTTTGGTTTCCCGGAGGCTGCCCGCCGAGTCATCGGAGGAACTGCGGTGGATCGCTGGCTGGCATCGTTTATGGTTAGAACTAGGGCGGTATCTGATCGCCTTCGAACCTCTAACTTTCGTTCTTGATTAATGAAAACATACTTGGCAAATGCTTTCGCTTCTGTTCGTCTTGCGACGATCCAAGAATTTCACCTCTAACGTCGCAATACGAATGCCCCCGCCTGTCCCTATTAATCATTACCTCGGGTTCCGAAAACCAACAAAATAGAACCGAGGTCCTATTCCATTATTCCATGCACACAGTATTCAGGCGGGCTTGCCTGCTTTAAGCACTCTAATTTGTTCAAAGTAAACGTGCCGGCCCACCGAGACACTCAATAAAGAGCACCCTGGTAGGATTTCAACGGGGTCCGCCTCGGGACGCACGAGCACGCACGAGGCGGTCGCACGCCTTCGGCTCGCCCCACCGGCAGGACGTCCCACGATACATGCCAGTTAAACACCGACGGGCGGTGAACCAACAGCGTGGGACACAAATCCAACTACGAGCTTTTTAACCGCAACAACTTTAATATACGCTATTGGAGCTGGAATTACCGCGGCTGCTGGCACCAGACTTGCCCTCCAATAGATACTCGTTAAAGGATTTAAAGTGTACTCATTCCGATTACGGGGCCTCGGATGAGTCCCGTATCGTTATTTTTCGTCACTACCTCCCCATGCCGGGAGTGGGTAATTTGCGCGCCTGCTGCCTTCCTTGGATGTGGTAGCCGTTTCTCAGGCTCCCTCTCCGGAATCGAACCCTGATTCCCCGTTACCCGTTACAACCATGGTAGGCGCAGAACCTACCATCGACAGTTGATAAGGCAGACATTTGAAAGATGCGTCGCCGGTACGAAGACCGTGCGATCAGCCCAAAGTTATTCAGAGTCACCAAGGCAAACGGACCGGACGAGCCGACCGATTGGTTTTGATCTAATAAAAGCGTCCCTTCCATCTCTGGTCGGGACTCTGTTTGCATGTATTAGCTCTAGAATTACCACAGTTATCCAAGTAACGTGGGTACGATCTAAGGAACCATAACTGATTTAATGAGCCATTCGCGGTTTCACCTTAATGCGGCTTGTACTGAGACATGCATGGCTTAATCTTTGAGACAAGCATATGACTACTGGCAGGATCAACCAGGGAGCTGCGTCAACTAGAGCTGAGCAGCCGGCCGCCCGGGAGTGTGTCCCGGGGGCCCGCGCGAACACGCAAGCGTCCGCTCAATTATTCTGCAAACAGGAGGAGGCTGGGCTCCCCTGCACGATACACCTCGAAACCCTCTCAGGTCCCGGCGGCGCGCAGCGCCGTCCTAAGTACTTGGTCGGGTTCGAGAGAGGCGCAATCGCCCGGAGATAGGCGAGTAGACGCTTTCAGTGCGACCACCCGTGCTCCCAACTGAGCTTGCCGCTGCCGACAGAGGCCCGGGAGCGTGCTGTCGTGGTGTTGCCGGCGGGAGACAACACGCGGCCACAAACAGTGACCGGGCAGCTCCAACGCCAGCGCCACAGAGGGGCAGAGCCCCACTTGGGTGCCAAAGCGAACTCTCCCAGCACAGCGCACGCGCCAACACATCCGCACAGCTGCGATACAAACCACCTGCGAGAACCGCGGGGGCGACCGAGCAGCAGACGGCGTCGCGGCGCCGAGTGCCGGGCGGCGGCGCATCCTCAACGCACACAGTCCTCAATCGGACCAGCACACTGCAGATGTCCACCGCGCTTCGCACCGGGCCCGGGAGGACCCACTTTGGCCGCACGGCGCCGCGCGCTGGGTGCGCCGGCACGCAGATGCGCCGCCTGCCGCGTCCGTCAGCCGGCGCGCCTGCCACTGGGCGCCCCCACCAGCCGGCTGCCGCGCGTGCGCCCACGCAGCGCGCGGCCAGCACGCCGGGCGCCCCCCCCTCACCGGCCGGGGACGGTCCCACCCAGCCACCGCCGCGTATCGCTTCATACCCACATGCCCACTCACGTTCGTGGGTATGACGGGTGTCGCTGAAGCAACCGGTTAATACCTGTACCGATCGTCGATATCAACGATTCACCTCCAGCGCGAACAACCGCGCAACAACGGATTTCCAGTTCATTTGCGTAACTTGGGCAGCAAACGTAGACATCCATCTACATTTGCGACTTCTACGAGTCTTGCATGCCTGGATGTTGTGTGTCACGACGCACTCCATCAGCATACATACACGCTGCGACGTGTGCACGAAAGAACACGTGGAAGGTGGCCAGCGTACGTATACGAATGCCATTGCACAGCTGCGAAGCGCATTCAACACGCGAACTCCTGACCGACGAGCTAGAGGTGACAGGAGGGGAGGGGGGGGCGGGGGCGATATACGTCCTATTGCAGTACACAATACAGTGGATAGCGGGACCATGTGGAAAGTAAGCAACACTCGCAAGATGTGAGGGTACGCACCGTAAAATGAATCAATACGCAGAACACCACAGTGTGCGCGAAGTGAACTATGTTGAGATGGTTGCAATTAGGCAACGCTACACGAATTCCTAGAGTCATATAACTAACAATTACAGGGCAGGTTAGGGCGCAACGTAGGTTAGGTTAGGGCGCAACGTGGGTTAGGTTAGGGCCCAACGTGGGTTAGGTTAGGGCCCAACGTGGGTTAGGTTAGGGCCCAACGTGGGTTAGGTTAGGGCCCAACGTGGGTTAGGTTAGGGCCCAACGTGGGTTAGGTTAAGGCGCAACTTGGGTTAGGTTAAGGCGCAACTTGGGTTAGGTTAGGGCGCAACTTGGGTTAGGTTAGGGCGCAACTTGGGTTAGGTTAGGGCGCAACTTGGGTTAGGTTAGGGCGCAACTTGGGTTAGGTTAGGGCGCAACTTGGGTTAGGTTAGGGCGCAACTTGGGTTAGGTTAGGGCGCAACTTGGGTTAGGTTAGGGCGCAACTTGGGTTAGGTTAGGGCGCAACTTGGGTTAGGTTAGGGCGCAACTTGGGTTAGGTTAGGGCGCAACTTGGGTTAGGTTAGGGCGCAACTTGGGTTAGGTTAGGGCGCAACTTGGGTTAGGTTAAGGCGCAACTTGGGTTAGGTTAAGGCGCAACTTGGGTTAGGTTAAGGCGCAACTTGGGTTAGGTTAAGGCGCAACTTGGGTTAGGTTAAGGCGCAACTTGGGTTAGGTTAAGGCGGAAGTTGGGTTAGGTTAAGGCAGAAGTTGGGTTAGGTTAAGGCAGAAGTTGGGTTAGGTTAAGGCAGAAGTTGGGTTAGGTTAAGGCAGAAGTTGGGTTAGGTTAAGGCAGAAGTTGGGTTAGGTTAAGGCAGAAGTTGGGTTAGGTTAAGGCAGAAGTTGGGTTAGGTTAAGGCAGAAGTTGGGTTAGGTTAAGGCAGAAGTTGGGTTAGGTTAAGGCAGAAGTTGGGTTAGGTTAAGGCAGAAGTTGGGTTAGGTTAAGGCAGAAGTTGGGTTAGGTTAAGGCAGAAGTTGGGTTAGGTTAAGGCAGAAGTTGGGTTAGGTTAAGGCAGAAGTTGGGTTAGGTTAAGGCAGAAGTTGGGTTAAGGGATGGTGTGTGTGGGGGGGGGTGGGGTGGCGAGGTTCGTTGATAGTGATGGTAGTAAGTGGACGCCTGAGGCACTATCAGATATGTCACGTCAGTTGCACTTGTGGCTCATGGCAGGTGGCGCGCCCGTTCTGTGTTTGTGGCAAAGGAGTGGCACACCTGTGTCTTTCATTCCTGCCATTGTTTATGTGCTGTGAGATGCGGCAGTGTGGTGCTGTTGGGTGCACCCCTGTGTAGGACATGTGTGGGTGTTGGTGGCGTATCTGAGCAATGGTGGTTGTAGGAAGAGTGGGATATTCAGTTTTCTGGTTCGACGTCCCGGTCTGGTTATCATAGTGTGGATGGTGTACTGTGGCCGAGAGGATGCACTGGATGTTGTTCCATGCTGGTACTTAGATGTTGTGTCTGCGTCTGTTACATGCATAGACTAGTGGGTGATGGAGTGTGTGGGTGACGTGTGGTTGACATTGTGTGCACAGACGTTCAGCATGTATAGGGACAGTTGTATGTGTTATCTGTATTCCGATGACTGCGCGTATTACTAAGCACCGCCGTGTATAAGCTTAATGTATGTATAGTCAATGCCTGTTCTATCTCTGTACAGTAGTAGCGGTGCGACTGCACTAGCTAGCTACACCTCGCGGCATCGTCCCCCGGTGTATGGCATATGATTATAAACATTCTGTCTATTAGTCAAAACCGGTGGTGTGACTACGTCACATGTTTGAGGTGGGGGACGCAACACCGTGCCGGTGGGTCAGGGCTGCGAAACACTTTCCCCACACTGGGGGCTCGGACCCTCATTACTCGTCCGAGTAATATATTGCGGAGCGCACATAGCCATTGCCCAGAGTCTTTGCGACTGCGAGTGCAACGCCCACGGGGACCGACGTGGATGGGGCGGCCCATAGCTGATCGCTCAGCATCGGAATCCGTACAGTGAGCGACGCGGTCGCGCACAGACTTAGAGCACGTTTAGGGACAGCGGGAATGTCGAATATTGGATAAAACTCTTCATGAAACGCAAGATATAGGTGTGGATTGCAACTTACGAGTGCGGGAAACGTCCGCCGTTCATCCGCTGGACTTGCGATTTTGGTGGGTGGGGTGGGGCACGTACGGGTGCGGGTGGCGTGATTGTCGGTCGACG
>NW_026045748.1:85000-87500 GCF_023898315.1 Schistocerca nitens
TTCGTCACTACCTCCCCGTGCCGGGAGTGGGTAATTTGCGCGCCTGCTGCCTTCCTTGGATGTGGTAGCCGTTTCTCAGGCTCCCTCTCCGGAATCGAACCCTGATTCCCCGTTACCCGTTACAACCATGGTAGGCGCAGAACCTACCATCGACAGTTGATAAGGCAGACATTTGAAAGATGCGTCGCCGGTACGAAGACCGTGCGATCAGCCCAAAGTTATTCAGAGTCACCAAGGCAAACGGACCGGACGAGCCGACCGATTGGTTTTGATCTAATAAAAGCGTCCCTTCCATCTCTGGTCGGGACTCTGTTTGCATGTATTAGCTCTAGAATTACCACAGTTATCCAAGTAACGTGGGTACGATCTAAGGAACCATAACTGATTTAATGAGCCATTCGCGGTTTCACCTTAATGCGGCTTGTACTGAGACATGCATGGCTTAATCTTTGAGACAAGCATATGACTACTGGCAGGATCAACCAGGGAGCTGCGTCAACTAGAGCTGAGCAGCCGGCCGCCCGGGAGTGTGTCCCGGGGGCCCGCGCGAACACGCAAGCGTCCGCTCAATTATTCTGCAAACAGGAGGAGGCTGGGCTCCCCTGCACGATACACCTCGAAACCCTCTCAGGTCCCGGCGGCGCGCAGCGCCGTCCTAAGTACTTGGTCGGGTTCGAGAGAGGCGCAATCGCCCGGAGATAGGCGAGTAGACGCTTTCAGTGCGACCACCCGTGCTCCCAACTGAGCTTGCCGCTGCCGACAGAGGCCCGGGAGCGTGCTGTCGTGGTGTTGCCGGCGGGAGACAACACGCGGCCACAAACAGTGACCGGGCAGCTCCAACGCCAGCGCCACAGAGGGGCAGAGCCCCACTTGGGTGCCAAAGCGAACTCTCCCAGCACAGCGCACGCGCCAACACATCCGCACAGCTGCGATACAAACCACCTGCGAGAACCGCGGGGGCGACCGAGCAGCAGACGGCGTCGCGGCGCCGAGTGCCGGGCGGCGGCGCATCCTCAACGCACACAGTCCTCAATCGGACCAGCACACTGCAGATGTCCACCGCGCTTCGCACCGGGCCCGGGAGGACCCACTTTGGCCGCACGGCGCCGCGCGCTGGGTGCGCCGGCACGCAGATGCGCCGCCTGCCGCGTCCGTCAGCCGGCGCGCCTGCCACTGGGCGCCCCCACCAGCCGGCTGCCGCGCGTGCGCCCACGCAGCGCGCGGCCAGCACGCCGGGCGCCCCCCCCTCACCGGCCGGGGACGGTCCCACCCAGCCACCGCCGCGTATCGCTTCATACCCACATGCCCACTCACGTTCGTGGGTATGACGGGTGTCGCTGAAGCAACCGGTTAATACCTGTACCGATCGTCGATATCAACGATTCACCTCCAGCGCGAACAACCGCGCAACAACGGATTTCCAGTTCATTTGCGTAACTTGGGCAGCAAACGTAGACATCCATCTACATTTGCGACTTCTACGAGTCTTGCATGCCTGGATGTTGTGTGTCACGACGCACTCCATCAGCATACATACACGCTGCGACGTGTGCACGAAAGAACACGTGGAAGGTGGCCAGCGTACGTATACGAATGCCATTGCACAGCTGCGAAGCGCATTCAACACGCGAACTCCTGACCGACGAGCTAGAGGTGACAGGAGGGGAGGGGGGGGCGGGGGCGATATACGTCCTATTGCAGTACACAATACAGTGGATAGCGGGACCATGTGGAAAGTAAGCAACACTCGCAAGATGTGAGGGTACGCACCGTAAAATGAATCAATACGCAGAACACCACAGTGTGCGCGAAGTGAACTATGTTGAGATGGTTGCAATTAGGCAACGCTACACGAATTCCTAGAGTCATATAACTAACAATTACAGGGCAGGTTAGGGCGCAACGTAGGTTAGGTTAGGGCGCAACGTGGGTTAGGTTAGGGCCCAACGTGGGTTAGGTTAGGGCCCAACGTGGGTTAGGTTAGGGCCCAACGTGGGTTAGGTTAGGGCCCAACGTGGGTTAGGTTAGGGCCCAACGTGGGTTAGGTTAAGGCGCAACTTGGGTTAGGTTAAGGCGCAACTTGGGTTAGGTTAGGGCGCAACTTGGGTTAGGTTAGGGCGCAACTTGGGTTAGGTTAGGGCGCAACTTGGGTTAGGTTAGGGCGCAACTTGGGTTAGGTTAGGGCGCAACTTGGGTTAGGTTAGGGCGCAACTTGGGTTAGGTTAGGGCGCAACTTGGGTTAGGTTAGGGCGCAACTTGGGTTAGGTTAGGGCGCAACTTGGGTTAGGTTAGGGCGCAACTTGGGTTAGGTTAGGGCGCAACTTGGGTTAGGTTAGGGCGCAACTTGGGTTAGGTTAGGGCGCAACTTGGGTTAGGTTAGGGCGCAACTTGGGTTAGGTTAGGGCGCAACTTGGGTTAGGTTAAGGCGCAACTTGGGTTAGGTTAAGGCGCAACTTGGGTTAGGTTAAGGCGCAACTTGGGTTAGGTTAAGGCGCAACTT
>NW_026045748.1:97500-100000 GCF_023898315.1 Schistocerca nitens
ACGCGCCAACACATCCGCACAGCTGCGATACAAACCACCTGCGAGAACCGCGGGGGCGACCGAGCAGCAGACGGCGTCGCGGCGCCGAGTGCCGGGCGGCGGCGCATCCTCAACGCACACAGTCCTCAATCGGACCAGCACACTGCAGATGTCCACCGCGCTTCGCACCGGGCCCGGGAGGACCCACTTTGGCCGCACGGCGCCGCGCGCTGGGTGCGCCGGCACGCAGATGCGCCGCCTGCCGCGTCCGTCAGCCGGCGCGCCTGCCACTGGGCGCCCCCACCAGCCGGCTGCCGCGCGTGCGCCCACGCAGCGCGCGGCCAGCACGCCGGGCGCCCCCCCCTCACCGGCCGGGGACGGTCCCACCCAGCCACCGCCGCGTATCGCTTCATACCCACATGCCCACTCACGTTCGTGGGTATGACGGGTGTCGCTGAAGCAACCGGTTAATACCTGTACCGATCGTCGATATCAACGATTCACCTCCAGCGCGAACAACCGCGCAACAACGGATTTCCAGTTCATTTGCGTAACTTGGGCAGCAAACGTAGACATCCATCTACATTTGCGACTTCTACGAGTCTTGCATGCCTGGATGTTGTGTGTCACGACGCACTCCATCAGCATACATACACGCTGCGACGTGTGCACGAAAGAACACGTGGAAGGTGGCCAGCGTACGTATACGAATGCCATTGCACAGCTGCGAAGCGCATTCAACACGCGAACTCCTGACCGACGAGCTAGAGGTGACAGGAGGGGAGGGGGGGGCGGGGGCGATATACGTCCTATTGCAGTACACAATACAGTGGATAGCGGGACCATGTGGAAAGTAAGCAACACTCGCAAGATGTGAGGGTACGCACCGTAAAATGAATCAATACGCAGAACACCACAGTGTGCGCGAAGTGAACTATGTTGAGATGGTTGCAATTAGGCAACGCTACACGAATTCCTAGAGTCATATAACTAACAATTACAGGGCAGGTTAGGGCGCAACGTAGGTTAGGTTAGGGCGCAACGTGGGTTAGGTTAGGGCCCAACGTGGGTTAGGTTAGGGCCCAACGTGGGTTAGGTTAGGGCCCAACGTGGGTTAGGTTAGGGCCCAACGTGGGTTAGGTTAAGGCGCAACTTGGGTTAGGTTAAGGCGCAACTTGGGTTAGGTTAGGGCGCAACTTGGGTTAGGTTAGGGCGCAACTTGGGTTAGGTTAGGGCGCAACTTGGGTTAGGTTAGGGCGCAACTTGGGTTAGGTTAGGGCGCAACTTGGGTTAGGTTAGGGCGCAACTTGGGTTAGGTTAGGGCGCAACTTGGGTTAGGTTAGGGCGCAACTTGGGTTAGGTTAGGGCGCAACTTGGGTTAGGTTAGGGCGCAACTTGGGTTAGGTTAGGGCGCAACTTGGGTTAGGTTAGGGCGCAACTTGGGTTAGGTTAGGGCGCAACTTGGGTTAGGTTAGGGCGCAACTTGGGTTAGGTTAGGGCGCAACTTGGGTTAGGTTAAGGCGCAACTTGGGTTAGGTTAAGGCGCAACTTGGGTTAGGTTAAGGCGCAACTTGGGTTAGGTTAAGGCGCAACTTGGGTTAGGTTAAGGCGCAACTTGGGTTAGGTTAAGGCAGAAGTTGGGTTAGGTTAAGGCAGAAGTTGGGTTAGGTTAAGGCAGAAGTTGGGTTAGGTTAAGGCAGAAGTTGGGTTAGGTTAAGGCAGAAGTTGGGTTAGGTTAAGGCAGAAGTTGGGTTAGGTTAAGGCAGAAGTTGGGTTAGGTTAAGGCAGAAGTTGGGTTAGGTTAAGGCAGAAGTTGGGTTAGGTTAAGGCAGAAGTTGGGTTAGGTTAAGGCAGAAGTTGGGTTAGGTTAAGGCAGAAGTTGGGTTAGGTTAAGGCAGAAGTTGGGTTAGGTTAAGGCAGAAGTTGGGTTAGGTTAAGGCAGAAGTTGGGTTAGGTTAAGGCAGAAGTTGGGTTAAGGGATGGTGTGTGTGGGGGGGGGTGGGGTGGCGAGGTTCGTTGATAGTGATGGTAGTAAGTGGACGCCTGAGGCACTATCAGATATGTCACGTCAGTTGCACTTGTGGCTCATGGCAGGTGGCGCGCCCGTTCTGTGTTTGTGGCAAAGGAGTGGCACACCTGTGTCTTTCATTCCTGCCATTGTTTATGTGCTGTGAGATGCGGCAGTGTGGTGCTGTTGGGTGCACCCCTGTGTAGGACATGTGTGGGTGTTGGTGGCGTATCTGAGCAATGGTGGTTGTAGGAAGAGTGGGATATTCAGTTTTCTGGTTCGACGTCCCGGTCTGGTTATCATAGTGTGGATGGTGTACTGTGGCCGAGAGGATGCACTGGATGTTGTTCCATGCTGGTACTTAGATGTTGTGTCTGCGTCTGTTACATGCATAGACTAGTGGGTGATGGAGTGTGTGGGTGACGTGTGGTTGACATTGTGTGCACAGACGTTCAGCATGTATAGGGACAGTTGTATGTGTTATCTGTATTCCGATGACTGCGCGTATTACTA
>NW_026045748.1:107500-112500 GCF_023898315.1 Schistocerca nitens
TCGCCTTCGAACCTCTAACTTTCGTTCTTGATTAATGAAAACATACTTGGCAAATGCTTTCGCTTCTGTTCGTCTTGCGACGATCCAAGAATTTCACCTCTAACGTCGCAATACGAATGCCCCCGCCTGTCCCTATTAATCATTACCTCGGGTTCCGAAAACCAACAAAATAGAACCGAGGTCCTATTCCATTATTCCATGCACACAGTATTCAGGCGGGCTTGCCTGCTTTAAGCACTCTAATTTGTTCAAAGTAAACGTGCCGGCCCACCGAGACACTCAATAAAGAGCACCCTGGTAGGATTTCAACGGGGTCCGCCTCGGGACGCACGAGCACGCACGAGGCGGTCGCACGCCTTCGGCTCGCCCCACCGGCAGGACGTCCCACGATACATGCCAGTTAAACACCGACGGGCGGTGAACCAACAGCGTGGGACACAAATCCAACTACGAGCTTTTTAACCGCAACAACTTTAATATACGCTATTGGAGCTGGAATTACCGCGGCTGCTGGCACCAGACTTGCCCTCCAATAGATACTCGTTAAAGGATTTAAAGTGTACTCATTCCGATTACGGGGCCTCGGATGAGTCCCGTATCGTTATTTTTCGTCACTACCTCCCCGTGCCGGGAGTGGGTAATTTGCGCGCCTGCTGCCTTCCTTGGATGTGGTAGCCGTTTCTCAGGCTCCCTCTCCGGAATCGAACCCTGATTCCCCGTTACCCGTTACAACCATGGTAGGCGCAGAACCTACCATCGACAGTTGATAAGGCAGACATTTGAAAGATGCGTCGCCGGTACGAAGACCGTGCGATCAGCCCAAAGTTATTCAGAGTCACCAAGGCAAACGGACCGGACGAGCCGACCGATTGGTTTTGATCTAATAAAAGCGTCCCTTCCATCTCTGGTCGGGACTCTGTTTGCATGTATTAGCTCTAGAATTACCACAGTTATCCAAGTAACGTGGGTACGATCTAAGGAACCATAACTGATTTAATGAGCCATTCGCGGTTTCACCTTAATGCGGCTTGTACTGAGACATGCATGGCTTAATCTTTGAGACAAGCATATGACTACTGGCAGGATCAACCAGGGAGCTGCGTCAACTAGAGCTGAGCAGCCGGCCGCCCGGGAGTGTGTCCCGGGGGCCCGCGCGAACACGCAAGCGTCCGCTCAATTATTCTGCAAACAGGAGGAGGCTGGGCTCCCCTGCACGATACACCTCGAAACCCTCTCAGGTCCCGGCGGCGCGCAGCGCCGTCCTAAGTACTTGGTCGGGTTCGAGAGAGGCGCAATCGCCCGGAGATAGGCGAGTAGACGCTTTCAGTGCGACCACCCGTGCTCCCAACTGAGCTTGCCGCTGCCGACAGAGGCCCGGGAGCGTGCTGTCGTGGTGTTGCCGGCGGGAGACAACACGCGGCCACAAACAGTGACCGGGCAGCTCCAACGCCAGCGCCACAGAGGGGCAGAGCCCCACTTGGGTGCCAAAGCGAACTCTCCCAGCACAGCGCACGCGCCAACACATCCGCACAGCTGCGATACAAACCACCTGCGAGAACCGCGGGGGCGACCGAGCAGCAGACGGCGTCGCGGCGCCGAGTGCCGGGCGGCGGCGCATCCTCAACGCACACAGTCCTCAATCGGACCAGCACACTGCAGATGTCCACCGCGCTTCGCACCGGGCCCGGGAGGACCCACTTTGGCCGCACGGCGCCGCGCGCTGGGTGCGCCGGCACGCAGATGCGCCGCCTGCCGCGTCCGTCAGCCGGCGCGCCTGCCACTGGGCGCCCCCACCAGCCGGCTGCCGCGCGTGCGCCCACGCAGCGCGCGGCCAGCACGCCGGGCGCCCCCCCCTCACCGGCCGGGGACGGTCCCACCCAGCCACCGCCGCGTATCGCTTCATACCCACATGCCCACTCACGTTCGTGGGTATGACGGGTGTCGCTGAAGCAACCGGTTAATACCTGT
This sequence comes from Schistocerca nitens, assembly GCF_023898315.1. NCBI lineage: Eukaryota > Metazoa > Arthropoda > Insecta > Orthoptera > Acrididae > Schistocerca > Schistocerca nitens. Next base: position 109,469 of record NW_026045748.1, read on the forward strand.
ACCGATCGTCGATATCAACGATTCACCTCCAGCGCGAACAACCGCGCAACAACGGATTTCCAGTTCATTTGCGTAACTTGGGCAGCAAACGTAGACATCCATCTACATTTGCGACTTCTACGAGTCTTGCATGCCTGGATGTTGTGTGTCACGACGCACTCCATCAGCATACATACACGCTGCGACGTGTGCACGAAAGAACACGTGGAAGGTGGCCAGCGTACGTATACGAATGCCATTGCACAGCTGCGAAGCGCATTCAACACGCGAACTCCTGACCGACGAGCTAGAGGTGACAGGAGGGGAGGGGGGGGCGGGGGCGATATACGTCCTATTGCAGTACACAATACAGTGGATAGCGGGACCATGTGGAAAGTAAGCAACACTCGCAAGATGTGAGGGTACGCACCGTAAAATGAATCAATACGCAGAACACCACAGTGTGCGCGAAGTGAACTATGTTGAGATGGTTGCAATTAGGCAACGCTACACGAATTCCTAGAGTCATATAACTAACAATTACAGGGCAGGTTAGGGCGCAACGTAGGTTAGGTTAGGGCGCAACGTGGGTTAGGTTAGGGCCCAACGTGGGTTAGGTTAGGGCCCAACGTGGGTTAGGTTAGGGCCCAACGTGGGTTAGGTTAGGGCCCAACGTGGGTTAGGTTAGGGCCCAACGTGGGTTAGGTTAAGGCGCAACTTGGGTTAGGTTAAGGCGCAACTTGGGTTAGGTTAGGGCGCAACTTGGGTTAGGTTAGGGCGCAACTTGGGTTAGGTTAGGGCGCAACTTGGGTTAGGTTAGGGCGCAACTTAGGTTAGGGCGCAACTTGGGTTAGGTTAGGGCGCAACTTGGGTTAGGTTAGGGCGCAACTTGGGTTAGGTTAGGGCGCAACTTGGGTTAGGTTAGGGCGCAACTTGGGTTAGGTTAGGGCGCAACTTGGGTTAGGTTAGGGCGCAACTTGGGTTAGGTTAGGGCGCAACTTGGGTTAGGTTAGGGCGCAACTTGGGTTAGGTTAGGGCGCAACTTGGGTTAGGTTAGGGCGCAACTTGGGTTAGGTTAGGGCGCAACTTGGGTTAGGTTAGGGCGCAACTTGGGTTAGGTTAGGGCGCAACTTGGGTTAGGTTAAGGCGCAACTTGGGTTAGGTTAAGGCGCAACTTGGGTTAGGTTAAGGCGCAACTTGGGTTAGGTTAAGGCGCAACTTGGGTTAGGTTAAGGCGCAACTTGGGTTAGGTTAAGGCAGAAGTTGGGTTAGGTTAAGGCAGAAGTTGGGTTAGGTTAAGGCAGAAGTTGGGTTAGGTTAAGGCAGAAGTTGGGTTAGGTTAAGGCAGAAGTTGGGTTAGGTTAAGGCAGAAGTTGGGTTAGGTTAAGGCAGAAGTTGGGTTAGGTTAAGGCAGAAGTTGGGTTAGGTTAAGGCAGAAGTTGGGTTAGGTTAAGGCAGAAGTTGGGTTAGGTTAAGGCAGAAGTTGGGTTAGGTTAAGGCAGAAGTTGGGTTAGGTTAAGGCAGAAGTTGGGTTAGGTTAAGGCAGAAGTTGGGTTAGGTTAAGGCAGAAGTTGGGTTAGGTTAAGGCAGAAGTTGGGTTAGGTTAAGGCAGAAGTTGGGTTAGGTTAAGGCAGAAGTTGGGTTAAGGGATGGTGTGTGTGGGGGGGGGTGGGGTGGCGAGGTTCGTTGATAGTGATGGTAGTAAGTGGACGCCTGAGGCACTATCAGATATGTCACGTCAGTTGCACTTGTGGCTCATGGCAGGTGGCGCGCCCGTTCTGTGTTTGTGGCAAAGGAGTGGCACACCTGTGTCTTTCATTCCTGCCATTGTTTATGTGCTGTGAGATGCGGCAGTGTGGTGCTGTTGGGTGCACCCCTGTGTAGGACATGTGTGGGTGTTGGTGGCGTATCTGAGCAATGGTGGTTGTAGGAAGAGTGGGATATTCAGTTTTCTGGTTCGACGTCCCGGTCTGGTTATCATAGTGTGGATGGTGTACTGTGGCCGAGAGGATGCACTGGATGTTGTTCCATGCTGGTACTTAGATGTTGTGTCTGCGTCTGTTACATGCATAGACTAGTGGGTGATGGAGTGTGTGGGTGACGTGTGGTTGACATTGTGTGCACAGACGTTCAGCATGTATAGGGACAGTTGTATGTGTTATCTGTATTCCGATGACTGCGCGTATTACTAAGCACCGCCGTGTATAAGCTTAATGTATGTATAGTCAATGCCTGTTCTATCTCTGTACAGTAGTAGCGGTGCGACTGCACTAGCTAGCTACACCTCGCGGCATCGTCCCCCGGTGTATGGCATATGATTATAAACATTCTGTCTATTAGTCAAAACCGGTGGTGTGACTACGTCACATGTTTGAGGTGGGGGACGCAACACCGTGCCGGTGGGTCAGGGCTGCGAAACACTTTCCCCACACTGGGGGCTCGGACCCTCATTACTCGTCCGAGTAATATATTGCGGAGCGCACATAGCCATTGCCCAGAGTCTTTGCGACTGCGAGTGCAACGCCCACGGGGACCGACGTGGATGGGGCGGCCCATAGCTGATCGCTCAGCATCGGAATCCGTACAGTGAGCGACGCGGTCGCGCACAGACTTAGAGCACGTTTAGGGACAGCGGGAATGTCGAATATTGGATAAAACTCTTCATGAAACGCAAGATATAGGTGTGGATTGCAACTTACGAGTGCGGGAAACGTCCGCCGTTCATCCGCTGGACTTGCGATTTTGGTGGGTGGGGTGGGGCACGTACGGGTGCGGGTGGCGTGATTGTCGGTCGACGACTTCGTGGTGGACAGAGGATGCCGTCTTTGTGGGTGGCGTCGGACAATGTGTACTGTGCGCCCATCGATGTCGTATTCAGCTTGGCGTCTCATAGATGGCGGTATCGCCGTTGCAGGAGGCCTAGATGGCGTTATTGTTTGTGGTGCGCTCGACATGGTGGATGTAGTGTTGCCAGATTCGCGTAGATGGCTGTATTGCATGTGGTTTCGTCGTATTTTCATAGGTGGCGATGCTGTGTGGTTGGCGTTGTTGCG
>NW_026045748.1:120000-122500 GCF_023898315.1 Schistocerca nitens
AGCCGACCGATTGGTTTTGATCTAATAAAAGCGTCCCTTCCATCTCTGGTCGGGACTCTGTTTGCATGTATTAGCTCTAGAATTACCACAGTTATCCAAGTAACGTGGGTACGATCTAAGGAACCATAACTGATTTAATGAGCCATTCGCGGTTTCACCTTAATGCGGCTTGTACTGAGACATGCATGGCTTAATCTTTGAGACAAGCATATGACTACTGGCAGGATCAACCAGGGAGCTGCGTCAACTAGAGCTGAGCAGCCGGCCGCCCGGGAGTGTGTCCCGGGGGCCCGCGCGAACACGCAAGCGTCCGCTCAATTATTCTGCAAACAGGAGGAGGCTGGGCTCCCCTGCACGATACACCTCGAAACCCTCTCAGGTCCCGGCGGCGCGCAGCGCCGTCCTAAGTACTTGGTCGGGTTCGAGAGAGGCGCAATCGCCCGGAGATAGGCGAGTAGACGCTTTCAGTGCGACCACCCGTGCTCCCAACTGAGCTTGCCGCTGCCGACAGAGGCCCGGGAGCGTGCTGTCGTGGTGTTGCCGGCGGGAGACAACACGCGGCCACAAACAGTGACCGGGCAGCTCCAACGCCAGCGCCACAGAGGGGCAGAGCCCCACTTGGGTGCCAAAGCGAACTCTCCCAGCACAGCGCACGCGCCAACACATCCGCACAGCTGCGATACAAACCACCTGCGAGAACCGCGGGGGCGACCGAGCAGCAGACGGCGTCGCGGCGCCGAGTGCCGGGCGGCGGCGCATCCTCAACGCACACAGTCCTCAATCGGACCAGCACACTGCAGATGTCCACCGCGCTTCGCACCGGGCCCGGGAGGACCCACTTTGGCCGCACGGCGCCGCGCGCTGGGTGCGCCGGCACGCAGATGCGCCGCCTGCCGCGTCCGTCAGCCGGCGCGCCTGCCACTGGGCGCCCCCACCAGCCGGCTGCCGCGCGTGCGCCCACGCAGCGCGCGGCCAGCACGCCGGGCGCCCCCCCCTCACCGGCCGGGGACGGTCCCACCCAGCCACCGCCGCGTATCGCTTCATACCCACATGCCCACTCACGTTCGTGGGTATGACGGGTGTCGCTGAAGCAACCGGTTAATACCTGTACCGATCGTCGATATCAACGATTCACCTCCAGCGCGAACAACCGCGCAACAACGGATTTCCAGTTCATTTGCGTAACTTGGGCAGCAAACGTAGACATCCATCTACATTTGCGACTTCTACGAGTCTTGCATGCCTGGATGTTGTGTGTCACGACGCACTCCATCAGCATACATACACGCTGCGACGTGTGCACGAAAGAACACGTGGAAGGTGGCCAGCGTACGTATACGAATGCCATTGCACAGCTGCGAAGCGCATTCAACACGCGAACTCCTGACCGACGAGCTAGAGGTGACAGGAGGGGAGGGGGGGGCGGGGGCGATATACGTCCTATTGCAGTACACAATACAGTGGATAGCGGGACCATGTGGAAAGTAAGCAACACTCGCAAGATGTGAGGGTACGCACCGTAAAATGAATCAATACGCAGAACACCACAGTGTGCGCGAAGTGAACTATGTTGAGATGGTTGCAATTAGGCAACGCTACACGAATTCCTAGAGTCATATAACTAACAATTACAGGGCAGGTTAGGGCGCAACGTAGGTTAGGTTAGGGCGCAACGTGGGTTAGGTTAGGGCCCAACGTGGGTTAGGTTAGGGCCCAACGTGGGTTAGGTTAGGGCCCAACGTGGGTTAGGTTAGGGCCCAACGTGGGTTAGGTTAGGGCCCAACGTGGGTTAGGTTAAGGCGCAACTTGGGTTAGGTTAAGGCGCAACTTGGGTTAGGTTAGGGCGCAACTTGGGTTAGGTTAGGGCGCAACTTGGGTTAGGTTAGGGCGCAACTTGGGTTAGGTTAGGGCGCAACTTGGGTTAGGTTAGGGCGCAACTTGGGTTAGGTTAGGGCGCAACTTGGGTTAGGTTAGGGCGCAACTTGGGTTAGGTTAGGGCGCAACTTGGGTTAGGTTAGGGCGCAACTTGGGTTAGGTTAGGGCGCAACTTGGGTTAGGTTAGGGCGCAACTTGGGTTAGGTTAGGGCGCAACTTGGGTTAGGTTAGGGCGCAACTTGGGTTAGGTTAGGGCGCAACTTGGGTTAGGTTAGGGCGCAACTTGGGTTAGGTTAGGGCGCAACTTGGGTTAGGTTAAGGCGCAACTTGGGTTAGGTTAAGGCGCAACTTGGGTTAGGTTAAGGCGCAACTTGGGTTAGGTTAAGGCGCAACTTGGGTTAGGTTAAGGCAGAAGTTGGGTTAGGTTAAGGCAGAAGTTGGGTTAGGTTAAGGCAGAAGTTGGGTTAGGTTAAGGCAGAAGTTGGGTTAGGTTAAGGCAGAAGTTGGGTTAGGTTAAGGCAGAAGTTGGGTTAGGTTAAGGCAGAAGTTGGGTTAGGTTAAGGCAGAAGTTGGGTTAGGTTAAGGCAGAAGTTGGGTTAGGTTAAGGCAGAAGTTGGGTTAGGTT
>NW_026045748.1:132500-135000 GCF_023898315.1 Schistocerca nitens
TCAATTATTCTGCAAACAGGAGGAGGCTGGGCTCCCCTGCACGATACACCTCGAAACCCTCTCAGGTCCCGGCGGCGCGCAGCGCCGTCCTAAGTACTTGGTCGGGTTCGAGAGAGGCGCAATCGCCCGGAGATAGGCGAGTAGACGCTTTCAGTGCGACCACCCGTGCTCCCAACTGAGCTTGCCGCTGCCGACAGAGGCCCGGGAGCGTGCTGTCGTGGTGTTGCCGGCGGGAGACAACACGCGGCCACAAACAGTGACCGGGCAGCTCCAACGCCAGCGCCACAGAGGGGCAGAGCCCCACTTGGGTGCCAAAGCGAACTCTCCCAGCACAGCGCACGCGCCAACACATCCGCACAGCTGCGATACAAACCACCTGCGAGAACCGCGGGGGCGACCGAGCAGCAGACGGCGTCGCGGCGCCGAGTGCCGGGCGGCGGCGCATCCTCAACGCACACAGTCCTCAATCGGACCAGCACACTGCAGATGTCCACCGCGCTTCGCACCGGGCCCGGGAGGACCCACTTTGGCCGCACGGCGCCGCGCGCTGGGTGCGCCGGCACGCAGATGCGCCGCCTGCCGCGTCCGTCAGCCGGCGCGCCTGCCACTGGGCGCCCCCACCAGCCGGCTGCCGCGCGTGCGCCCACGCAGCGCGCGGCCAGCACGCCGGGCGCCCCCCCCTCACCGGCCGGGGACGGTCCCACCCAGCCACCGCCGCGTATCGCTTCATACCCACATGCCCACTCACGTTCGTGGGTATGACGGGTGTCGCTGAAGCAACCGGTTAATACCTGTACCGATCGTCGATATCAACGATTCACCTCCAGCGCGAACAACCGCGCAACAACGGATTTCCAGTTCATTTGCGTAACTTGGGCAGCAAACGTAGACATCCATCTACATTTGCGACTTCTACGAGTCTTGCATGCCTGGATGTTGTGTGTCACGACGCACTCCATCAGCATACATACACGCTGCGACGTGTGCACGAAAGAACACGTGGAAGGTGGCCAGCGTACGTATACGAATGCCATTGCACAGCTGCGAAGCGCATTCAACACGCGAACTCCTGACCGACGAGCTAGAGGTGACAGGAGGGGAGGGGGGGGCGGGGGCGATATACGTCCTATTGCAGTACACAATACAGTGGATAGCGGGACCATGTGGAAAGTAAGCAACACTCGCAAGATGTGAGGGTACGCACCGTAAAATGAATCAATACGCAGAACACCACAGTGTGCGCGAAGTGAACTATGTTGAGATGGTTGCAATTAGGCAACGCTACACGAATTCCTAGAGTCATATAACTAACAATTACAGGGCAGGTTAGGGCGCAACGTAGGTTAGGTTAGGGCGCAACGTGGGTTAGGTTAGGGCCCAACGTGGGTTAGGTTAGGGCCCAACGTGGGTTAGGTTAGGGCCCAACGTGGGTTAGGTTAGGGCCCAACGTGGGTTAGGTTAGGGCCCAACGTGGGTTAGGTTAAGGCGCAACTTGGGTTAGGTTAAGGCGCAACTTGGGTTAGGTTAGGGCGCAACTTGGGTTAGGTTAGGGCGCAACTTGGGTTAGGTTAGGGCGCAACTTGGGTTAGGTTAGGGCGCAACTTGGGTTAGGTTAGGGCGCAACTTGGGTTAGGTTAGGGCGCAACTTGGGTTAGGTTAGGGCGCAACTTGGGTTAGGTTAGGGCGCAACTTGGGTTAGGTTAGGGCGCAACTTGGGTTAGGTTAGGGCGCAACTTGGGTTAGGTTAGGGCGCAACTTGGGTTAGGTTAGGGCGCAACTTGGGTTAGGTTAGGGCGCAACTTGGGTTAGGTTAGGGCGCAACTTGGGTTAGGTTAGGGCGCAACTTGGGTTAGGTTAAGGCGCAACTTGGGTTAGGTTAAGGCGCAACTTGGGTTAGGTTAAGGCGCAACTTGGGTTAGGTTAAGGCGCAACTTGGGTTAGGTTAAGGCGCAACTTGGGTTAGGTTAAGGCAGAAGTTGGGTTAGGTTAAGGCAGAAGTTGGGTTAGGTTAAGGCAGAAGTTGGGTTAGGTTAAGGCAGAAGTTGGGTTAGGTTAAGGCAGAAGTTGGGTTAGGTTAAGGCAGAAGTTGGGTTAGGTTAAGGCAGAAGTTGGGTTAGGTTAAGGCAGAAGTTGGGTTAGGTTAAGGCAGAAGTTGGGTTAGGTTAAGGCAGAAGTTGGGTTAGGTTAAGGCAGAAGTTGGGTTAGGTTAAGGCAGAAGTTGGGTTAGGTTAAGGCAGAAGTTGGGTTAGGTTAAGGCAGAAGTTGGGTTAGGTTAAGGCAGAAGTTGGGTTAGGTTAAGGCAGAAGTTGGGTTAGGTTAAGGCAGAAGTTGGGTTAGGTTAAGGCAGAAGTTGGGTTAAGGGATGGTGTGTGTGGGGGGGGGTGGGGTGGCGAGGTTCGTTGATAGTGATGGTAGTAAGTGGACGCCTGAGGCACTATCAGATATGTCACGTCAGTTGCACTTGTGGCTCATGGCAGGTGGCGCGCCCGTTCTGTGTTTG
>NW_026045749.1:0-130254 GCF_023898315.1 Schistocerca nitens
TTGATTATATGATAGCGGGACAAACACTGGTAGCAGTTACGTCTGTAAAATATCTGGGAGTATGCGTGCGGAGTGATTGGGAGTGGGATGATCATCATATTAAAAAAAAAAAACAAAAAAAAAAAACAAACAAAAGTAATTGTTGGTAAGGCGGGTACCAGGTTGCGATTTATTGGGAGAATGCGTAGCAAATGTCGTCCATCAACAAAGGAGGAGGTGGCTTACAAAACACCCGTTCGTTCGACCTATACGTGCGTGTTGCCCATCAGTGTGGGATCCGTACCAGGTCGCGTTGACGGAGGCGACGGAGACGATCCAACGTTTCGTCGCAGGGTCATTTGGTAACCGTGATAGCGTTACGGAGATGTTTAACAAACCCAAGCGGCAGACTCTGCAATAGAGGCGCTCTGCATCGCGGTGTAGCTTGCTCGCCAGGTTTCGAGATATTGCGTTTCTGGATGGGGTATCGAATATATTGCGTATACCTCCCGAGGAGATCACGAATGGATGTGGTTAGAGAGATTCGAGCGCGCACGGAGGCGTTTTTTTTGCAGACTGTCGGTTCGTCCCGCGAACCATACGCGACTGGAACAGCAAAGGGAGGTAAATGACATTGGCACGTGAAGTGCCCTCCGCCACACACCGTTGGGTGGCTTGCGGAGTCTAAATGTTAGAGGTCGGCTGTCGGTGTGTGCTTTTGAAGGCAGATTCGGTGCGTCTGTAGTTGCGGATGGCGGTTAGCCACCCTCGCTTAAAGCGGCGAGGGGCGGCGGCGCCTCGGTTGGCCGGTGCCCATGTTGCGCAGGCGGCGCTCGTTTTTGTTTTGCGGCGGGCAATTTTGTGGGAAACGGGCGCGAATGTTGGCGGGCGAGGTGGCCCGACGGCCGCGGGCCGATCGGGAAACGGTGGGAGGGCGATGGGGCGGCGGAGGTGCGTTTGCACGGCCGTCATCGCCGCACGCCTCCGCTTGTGTGGCTGTGGCGGCGGCCGCGCTGGCCGGGCTGGCGCGGCGACGGTGCGCCAGTTTTGCCGAAGGTTTGGCCATTGTGGCGGGTCGTCGGCTGGGGCTGTGGGGGCGGCATTTGGGCGGGGGCGGCGATTCTCGGCGGGCCGAGCCAGGCTGTGGCGCGCGGTAGCTGCAGTTTGGCCGTGGTTTGCGGCGCTGCCGTGGCGACTGGTTGGCGACTGTGGTGTGGCCGTGTGTAGCCCCATCCTCGGTGGTTTGAATGGCGCGGGTGGTTGCGGCGCAGGTTTGGGGCTGGTCCGCACAGGCTGTCGGACGTTGGGCGGTAGCAAGCGCGGGAGGCGCGGCGCGGCGGCGCGCAGAGTGGCGGCCGCTCTCTCGGCCGTCCGCGCCCGCCCGCGACACTGGCTGGGCCTGGCGGCGCGGCGGCTATTCTCTGCCGTGCTTGCCGCCTTGCCGCTCTCTCTCGCTGTTCTGTTGTTGTGTGTACGCGCGTCGTCCGTCGAAATAATGGCAGATCAGGCGGCTACGAACGAGACTGCTGCGGCACCCGCCGCCACCGGCACGACGAAGAAGGCCAAGTCTGCGGCGTCTGCGAAGAAGCCGCGCGCCAAGCCTGCGCACCCGCGCACCTCTGAGATGGTGACGGCCGCCATCAAGAGTCTGAAGGAGCGCGGCGGCTCGTCGCTGCAGGCGATCAAGAAGTACATTGCCGCGCACTACAAGCTGGACGCGGAGAAGCTGGCGCCCTTTATCAAGAAGTACCTCAAGTCGGCCGTCGTGGCTGGCGAGCTGGTGCAGACGAAGGGGAAGGGCGCGTCCGGCTCTTTCAAGCTTGCCGGCGCCGGCGGCGGGGCGGCCGAGGGCGGCAAGGCTCGTGCCGGCGGTGCGAAGAAGAAGCGCGCCGCTCCGGCCAGCAAGGAGAAGAAGGGCGGCCGCGCGGCCGGCGCAAAGAAGGCTGGTGGCGTGAAGGCGGCGACCGGTCGGAAGGCGGGCGCCGCCAAGAAGGCGTCTGCGGCGTCGGCGGCTCCCGCGGGTGCGAAGAAGGCGGCTGCGGCCAAGCCGGCCAAGGCCAAGTCGCCGTCGAAGGCGAAGAAGGCCGCCAAGGTTCCGACGAAGAAGCCGAAGGCGCCGCGCCCGAAGAAGGCGACGACGCCGTCTAAGGCGAAGGCGTCGCCCAAGAAGAAGAAGTAAAGTAGTAAAGTTAAAGAAAGGCAAGGGAGAGGGGTTGGCGCTTGACGCCGTCGTCCCCCACCGCCCTCCCCCGCGTCGTCTTAGTGGCGCGCGATGGCACGGCTGCGGCTGTCGCGCGGCCCAAAACGGCCCTTCTCAGGGCCATCAAAGGACGTCGGGAAGGCGTTGATTGTCGTGCATGCGCCGGTGTGGTTGGTTGTGTGTGAGACCCTTGTGGGTACTGTTTGCGTGCCGTGGTGGTTGGATTGTGGTGCCGGTGGCGGTAGGCGGCGGCGCGCGGTAGCGGAGCGGTTGTGGCCGTTTGTTGGTCTTTTTATTTTATTTTATTTGTTTTTGTTGTAGTTGTTTTTTTTGCGGCGGCCGACGTTTGGTTGCTCATGTATGTTTCTGGAGACTCTAGTTTGTTTGTGTGTTTGCTTGCTTTGCGGATGTCGTGTCTTTTGTGTGTGTGTGTTGTGTCTCTCTCTCTCAAAGCGGCGGGGGGACGTGAGACGTGGAAGTGGCCGGCGGGAATTGGGAAGGCGCGGTGGCGTTGACGTTGTAGTGTAGCGTAGCGTGCGCGCGCCTCGGAGACGGCGGCGGCCAGCCACCCGTGGTGTGTGGTGACGTCGTCCGGCTGTTGTGTGTGTGTATTGTGAGGGATGGGAGTGACGTCGATTGTTGGCGAGAGCGGCTGTGGACGGGAGGGGAATTGGTTGTTGTTGTTTTGCGGGGCGGCAAGACCGACAAAAGTTTTGCTCGCGACGGAGAGATGTTAGTGGCCCTGAAAAGGGCCGTTTTTGTTGGGCGGGCGCGCGTGCGCGGCGCGGTTTCTAGGCGCGCTCGCCGCGGATGCGGCGCGCGAGCTGGATGTCCTTGGGCATGATGGTGACGCGCTTGGCGTGGATTGCGCACAGGTTGGTGTCTTCGAAGAGGCCGACGAGGTAGGCCTCGCTGGCCTCCTGCAGGGCCATGACTGCGGAGCTCTGGAAGCGCAGGTCGGTCTTGAAGTCCTGGGCGATCTCGCGCACTAGGCGCTGGAACGGCAGCTTGCGGATGAGCAGCTCTGTGCTCTTCTGGTAGCGCCTGATTTCCCGCAGGGCGACGGTGCCCGGCCTGTAGCGGTGGGGCTTCTTGACGCCGCCGGTGGCGGGCGCGCTCTTCCTCGCCGCCTTGGTGGCGAGCTGTTTGCGCGGCGCCTTTCCGCCGGTGGACTTGCGGGCCGTTTGCTTTGTGCGGGCCATAGCGGAAGAGCGGCGTGGAGGTGCGTGCGGTACACGAAGCGTCCGGTGCTGCCTTGACAACGGGCCCGCGCGGCCCCGCGCCGCGCTTATATGCCCTCGGTGCGCGTGGTGGGGGGAGGGCGGGCCAGAGTCTATATAGGGGGGCGGCGGCAGAGAGCTCGCACCGTAGCCGACTCGCTAGCGCCGGGTGAGGAGCTGGCGCTTGTGTTTTTTCGCTTGCTTGCTTTGAGGAGGAGGAAGGAAGAAGAATGACAGGCCGCGGCAAGGGAGGAAAGGGGCTGGGCAAGGGTGGCGCCAAGCGGCACCGCAAGGTGTTGCGCGACAACATCCAGGGCATCACGAAGCCCGCCATCCGCCGCCTGGCTCGCAGGGGCGGCGTGAAGCGCATCTCTGGTCTGATCTACGAGGAGACCCGCGGAGTGCTGAAGGTGTTCCTGGAGAACGTGATCCGCGACGCGGTGACGTACACTGAGCACGCCAAGCGCAAGACTGTGACGGCCATGGACGTGGTGTACGCCCTGAAGAGGCAGGGGCGCACCCTGTACGGTTTCGGCGGTTAGGCAGGCAGCCAGCCAGCCAGCCAGCCGGTGTGCTGTGCTGCGTTGTGGCCTTCCCGCGGCCGTGCCGTGCCCGTGCTTGGTGGGAGAGACGAAAACGGCCCTTTTCAGGGCCACCACACTGTTCGGAGATTGAAAAGTGCGAAAGAGTCTGTGTTGCCTGTGCGTGTTGTTGTTGTTGCTGCTGCTGCTGCTGCGCGTGCGTTAGTTTTTGAGTTTGACGCGATGGGCGCGGCTGAGTCCAGTGTGTGCGTGGTTTGTTGTTTGTTTGTGGCGTGGGCATAGGCGGGCGGGCCGGATCGATCGATCGATCGATCGATCGATCGGATCAGCTGTTTGGTTTTTTTTTTTTTTGTCTGTGCCACGCGCGCCCCTTTAATTGAAACATTATAATGCTAACAATGATCATCACATTATCGGTGTATTGATGTCGTTGTCGTTTGGAACGCGACTCTGTGCGTGCGCGGAGGGGTGCAGAAACAAAAAAGACAAAAAGAGAGAAACGACAAAATGTGTGCGCGTTCGGCCACACGGGCTGTGGACAAGATGGCGGACGTGCGCCGGCGCTGGCTGTGCAATGTATGTATGTGGACGTGTTGTGTAAAGTGCGGCGAGCACGGACGACGGAAACTTTGCTTTGGACGTAGGTTTGTGTGGTGGCCCTGAAAAGGGCCGATTGTTGTGAGCCGAGCCGGCAAGGCAAAGGCAGGCGCGTTTGCGTGCAGGGAGCACGCAAGCGCAGCGCCGCGCTCTCTGTTTAGGCCTTCTTCTCGGTCTTCTTTGGCAGCAGGACGGCCTGGATGTTGGGCAGGACACCACCCTGTGCGATGGTGACGCCCGACAAGAGCTTGTTGAGCTCCTCGTCGTTGCGGATGGCGAGCTGCAGGTGGCGCGGGATGATGCGCGTCTTCTTGTTGTCGCGGGCCGCGTTTCCGGCCAGCTCGAGCACCTCAGCCGCGAGGTACTCCATGACGGCGGCGAGGTAGACGGGCGCCCCGGCGCCGACGCGCTCGGCGTAGTTTCCCTTGCGCAGGAGGCGGTGGATTCTGCCGACCGGGAACTGGAGCCCAGCCCTGCTTGAGCGGGACTTTGACTTGCCCTTGACTTTGCCTCCCTTTCCGCGTCCGGACATGGCGTTTGGCTAGTTGAAACACGTAACGTAACGGTGCGAGCCGCAGCGAGTCGAGCAGCGGAGTGCGTGGCGGCGGGACTAGGGTGGGGGTCCCTTTATGGGCTCGGGTGCGGCGGCCGGTTGCGCGCGCGCCCCATTGGTCGGCGGCCGCAACAGGGCGAGCTGGTAAAGGTGGGGTGTTGCGGTAGCGGCGGGTGCCACTGTGTGGGGAGACGCTGACTAGAGCGGAGCGCTTGCTGCTTGCTGTTGTACGTTCGAGATGCCGCCCAAGACTAGCGGGAAGGCCGCCAAGAAGGCTGGCAAGGCGCAGAAGAACATTTCGAAGGGCGACAAGAAGAAGAAGCGCAAGAGGAAGGAGAGCTATGCCATCTACATCTACAAGGTGCTGAAGCAGGTGCACCCCGACACGGGCATCTCGTCGAAGGCGATGAGCATCATGAACAGCTTCGTGAACGACATTTTCGAGCGCATTGCGGCCGAGGCGTCTCGCCTGGCGCACTACAACAAGCGCTCGACCATCACGTCCCGCGAGATCCAGACGGCTGTGCGGCTCTTGCTGCCTGGCGAGCTGGCCAAGCACGCCGTGAGCGAGGGCACGAAGGCGGTGACCAAGTACACGAGCTCCAAGTGAGGGGGTTAAGGCTCTAGGGAGCTCCCCTCCGTTGCGAGAGCGGCAAAACGGCCCTTTTCAGGGCCACCAAATTGCCTTTGCGGGAAGAGCGGAATTGTTGTTTGTGTGAGGCGGCGCATAGCTACCCGGTTTGGTTGGTTGCGAAGCAGCTGGTGGTGGTGGTTATGCGTGCTCGCGAGTCTTGGCGTGGTTGGTTGGTTGGTTGGTTGTTTGTTTGTCGACACCATAGACAGGAGGTGTTGTCTGTGTCGCTGATTCCTTTCCTTTCTTTGTCTCTGTCTGCCCGGTTAGTCACGTGACTGCAATTGAAACCCCTCGCGACTGTTGGATGTCACCGTTAGGGCCGTCGGCGGGTTTGTTTGTTGTCACATCATACATACATGATGGCGAGGGTGAAATGTTGTGTTGCCGTCTTACTATTCCCTTTGCTGTACGGCGTGGAGGTGTGTTGGTGACGTTTTAAAAAAAAAAAATGGACGTGTCTTTACTAGTCATTAAGAAGACGCAAGAATTGTACGGGCGGGTGGGGTAGGCGACACGCACGGTGGTGTACCCATTTATTTGGCCCTTGATTTTGATAGCCGTTTCTGCAGTTGATTTGAATGATTGATTGTTGTGCGCACGCACGCCGGTGTCGTCATTCAAGGTGCACGTGTGTTCGGTTCAGTGACGGTAGACGACGACGGCCGTTGTTTGTTGTTATGGGCGTACACGCGGTTGTCTGTGTCCCCCGGTGAAATGGCCGGTTTGTCGGTGATGTGATGTGATCCGATCCGGCGGCCCTGAGTAGCTGTCTATGGGCATCATGGCAACGTGTCGGTCTGAACACCCGTCTCACTGTGGCACCGTCGGCGCTGCGAACGGTGACGAAAGGCTGACTGTGATCGGTCGGATGTCATGTCTTGTCTGGGCAGAACGTGTGGAATGAGCCAAAAAAAAAAACTGTGGGGACGGAAACAATGGTGGAGGAGGGGAACGAAAATAATAAAACGAAACGAAACGAAGAAAAAGAAGAAGGAGAAGCAATCACCGGAAAACGAGACAGGGGAAAAACGGAGAGGCGCTGTCTAGAGCAACGGAACGTTCCCGTGCATTGCAGCCGCACTGACATGCGTTTACGGCGCGGCTGCAAGTGTCGGCCGTGGTGACGGCTGAATTGCATTGCCTTCCCGGATGCAACGTTCGCCCGATATGGCTCGGAGGAAGAATCTATGAGAGAGTGCCTTGCCCTTGCCGTTTCGTGTGCGGTGTAGCGAATGATGTGTGTGTGTGTGTGTGTGTGTGTGTGTGTGTGTGTGTAGTGGGGAATGGATGGTCGATAGCTGCCGTCACGGTCGAGATAACGCAGTCAAAGGTGTCGCGAAAAAGTGTGTTAGCCGTGGTTGGTTTGTGTGTTTGTTTTGTTTGTAAAGAGAAGGGACGAGAGAAAGAAGGTAGGTGGAGAGTGCGTTGCGTGTTGCGAACTGCGTCCGTGAATACGGCAGTATTTGGTGGTGGGCGTGCCCTTGCAGGTGGCCCGGAAGGCGTGTTCGTTTCGCGGTAGTGTGGACGGGTGAGGGGCACGCGTAACGCTGCGCTGCTGGCATATTCGGGAGATGGGAGGGGGCGAAAGGAGAAAGGAGACGCGGAGGGCGCGTGTGGGTGGTTCGCGCTGCGCTCGGCGGTTGTGTTTGTTTGTGCAACAAATGTGTTGCCGGGAGGGGGACCGTTGTTGTGGTGGTTGCGGTTGTAGCCTCCGACGCGGCTGGCAGTGAACAACGTGAGACGACGGATGCGTGGCTGGGGCGGCGCATGTCGCCGGTGCCATGCCTTTAGAGCCGCGTGGTCGGGGTGTGCGCACCGCGTGTCGTGTTGCGAGACATCACATGTGCTGCTGCGCACCGGTGGCGTGGCGTGGCGTGGCGTGGGGGCGAGGAGAGCGAGCCGCGCCAGTACCGCGCGGTGTGCTTGTGCGCCGGAGAATGGCACACTGCGCCTGCCCGTTGAGGAGGCTGATGGCCGTGGTGTGGTGGAAATGGAGCGCGTCGGACGTGTACCAATGAGAAAGAGAAACAAAGCAAGCAACCACGAACGAAAGGTGGAGGGAGGCATTGTGTCACATGTGGCGGTGGGGAAAAACGAAAAAAAAAACAAAAAACAAAAAACAAAACAAACAAAGACGTTAAGAAAGAGGAGAAACAACAAAGACAATGAGTCGTGCGTTCGCGAGGGGGGTGGGTGTGCGTGCGTAACGCCGGTACGCGCAGTGCGGAGCCCAACGGCTGTGTCGTCGGCCGAATGGGTGCGGGAATAGAGGCCGCGTCGGCACGGAGAAGGAAGCAAGAAGGAAGGACGCACGCGCGCTGCGGCGTTGGCGCGGTTTGCGGCTGGCGCCTTTGGTGGCAACGGCCAGGACAAGCAGCGGTGTATGGTGTTGTGCGGGGCGGACAGGGGCGGCGGTGGTGGACGGGGAGGAGGCGGTGGCGTGTGTGGTACGGCGAAAACGGGACGGACGGCCGGCGGATGTTGAGAGGCGCCGCCCGCGCACGCACGCAGACACACAGAAGGGAAGAGCGAGAAAGGAACAAATGGAGGGGGCGAATGTGGAGGTGCGGGGAGGGGGAGGCGGTGGTGTTTGTGGGCATGTGGTGGGAGAGAAGGGCGGGGGCGGAAGGACAGAGGCGCGAGGCGACAGCCTGTGCTTGTTGCTTGCTTGCGTCTTTTTGTTTTTTTATTTTGTTTTTATCCTTTGGTCGCCTTGGAGCCTGTCGGTCCCGTCCGTGTGTGGCCACGCTGTGGGTGCGTGTATGTTTGTACGTTTCGTTTTTTGTCTTCTTCTGCAGCAGAGGCGGCCAGCAAATGAGTGCGGTTGGATGGATGGGCGGCCACGGCACGGCACCGCACCTGTGCCCAAGGAGGAGACGCTGGCGGCGGGCCACCCTCGGATGCGGCCGGCCGGGGCTGTGTGCGCCGCTGCAACAACAACGAGTAAACAAGACGAAGACGAAGCGGATGGCTGGTGAGTGCATTTCGGCGGTAGACGAGGCAGTGTGTGATGTGGCGTTGTGACGGGGGGGTTTGCTCACGCGGCCTCGTTGTGTTGATGCGCAGGAAGACGAGATGCGGGCAGACGCGTACAGAGAGACGAGCCCGGTCTGCAGCAGGATGTGCGGCGCGCCGAGTGCAGAGCAGCGCGCGCCGGCTGGGCTGGGTTCGGCTGGGCCCGCCCGGCGGCGGGCCGCGCTGTTGTCGCGGACGTGAGCGCCCCCTGGCGGGTGGTCGGAGGCGGCGCGGTGGACGTGTGGCTGGTTGGCAGTGCACATTGCGAGTGGCTGGCTGGCTGGCTGGCTGGCTGGCTGGCGGGCGGGCGGTCGGTCGGCGGCGGCGGCGAGAAGAGAGAGGAGGTATGTGTTGCGGGCGCCTTTGCTGCGCTGCGTCGTTGCGTGCCTGGGCGTGCGCCTGTCGACTGTGTGTGACTGTGTTGGGCGTTGTGCCACCCACGTACGTGTGCTCGGCCGAAGGCAGGCGTCGGAAAGAAGAGGGCGAAGGGCAGGAAAGTGGGTCGGTGTGCGTGCGTAGCCCGTGATGTGATGATGTCACGTCACGTCATGTGTTTGCGAAGCGGCTGCCGAGAGGTGTGTGGTAGCGAGCGGGAATGTGCGTTTGGTGGTTGCGGCGTGAGGTGAGGGTGGGAGAATATTGGGGCGGGCGGGCGGGCGGGCGGGCCGTTGTTGGTGGTTCCTCCTGTGGTTGTTTGTGCAGCTTTGATGGCAACGTGGAAGGACGCCGGTTTCGTGCCTTGCGTGTGGTTGTCGACGGTGACTGGTTGGGGTGTGCGCCGATGCACGTGCCATGTCGTTAGTATGTTTGGGTCGTGAGTGTTGTTTTTGGCTGTGTTGTTGTGTACGGGAAGGGGGGGGAGAGGAGGAGGCGGGTGGATAGTGCGTGCAGTAGTGTCGTTGCGACGGGCGCGTCGGGTGGAGCTGTGCGTAGTGGCGGAAAGGTGTAGGTTGCGGGAAGGGAGCCCGTCGTGTGTCGTGTCGTGTCGTTGACGGGGTCGCGTGCGTGCGTTGTGAAATCGAGTGTGGCGGGAAAGGAGCAGTGTGCCGCTGGCGTCGTGGCCGTTAGCAGAGGCTGTGCTTGTCCGTTTGTTACCTGTTGGACGCTTGGTGCGAGTTGTTTGCTGCTGTTGTTGTTGTCATCGTTGTCGTTGTCGCCCCCGTCTCGCGGGTTGTTTTTGTTTGTCGGCTGTGCTGTGTCGGCGAGCTGTTTTGCGGTGCGTGAATGTGTTGGTGCAAAAGTGGCGGCGTTATGGCTGCGCCCGCGACGAGCCGCGGGCGCGCCATTGATGATGTTCAAACACAGAGCGGCTGTGTGCAATGGGAGGCCTGCGTACGGGTAGCGGTGTTGTCGTACGTGCATCCGGCCCGGTGCGGAAAGCGCCGTTGCCGTTTGCCCCTTAGTTGCCAGCCATGTCGCGTGAGCGGCGGGTTGCCTCTGGTCGACGTGGTGCTCGGGTTTGTGGTTGTTGGTGCCCTTTGGCCGGTGGGTGGTGTTTAATTTTGTTTTTGTGTGTGTGTGTGTTTTATATCTGCCTCCTGCTCGGTCGTGCGGCGGTTTGGTCGACGTCGTCTGTAGTTTTTGCGGCTTGCCGACGACCGACCGACACACCTTTGAAACCTACGTGTGGCGCCCGAAGGTGAACGTAACCTGACCGCGGACCTCTCGGCGCCTTAACCTAACCTAACCTCTAACCTAAGATGTCCGGCCGTAAAGGTAGGTGCGGCCACCTGACGCCTCACGTCCGAACGCTTAACCTAACTTTGACGCTTAACCTAACTGTAACCCTTAACCTAACCCACGTCCACCTAACCTAACCTAACCTCACCTTAGGGTGGTGTACACCGCGAATGCCTTAGGGCATGTTATGTTATATAGTCTTAGGTGGAGTCCACTATACGCAACAAGCGGCTACACGGGTAGCAGGGGTTGTGTGGCGTGGGCTGGGCGGTTCTGTTTAGGTTGGATGGCCCTTGGGCAAGTACGGAAAGGGCAACGGGCGCGGGGCAAGGTCAGGACATGCGGGGACCCAAGCGGCAATCGGTATTGTAATTGTCAACTGTCGAAGCTCTGCGTTGGTAAAGTACCGGAACGTCAAGCGCTGATAGAAAGCGCCGAAGCTGCAATCGTTATAGGTACAGACGGTGCTTTAGAAAGGATAGCGTGCATGCAACCGGTGGTGGAGTGGTTCGTCGCTGTTAGTAGTAGTTTATCCTGTGTAGTGAAGTAGAAGTGGTGGACGGTTCCTGTGAACTATTGTGGGTGGAGGGTACACTCAACAGCCGAGCTAGGTTGATAATTGGCTCCTTTTACCGACCTCGCGACTCAGCAGCATTAGTGGCCGAACAAGTGAGAGAAAATGTGGACATACATTTTCCTTTCCTCAGCGTGTTACAGTCTTAGGTGGAGATTTCAATGTGCCAGATGTTCAGGACGGGTGGTAGGGACAGAGCATCGAGTGACAGTATACCGAGTGCACCATCCGAACGAAAATTACCGCGAGCAATTAAACAGAGAGAGAACCGACTCGTGGAGATAACATCGTGGACCTACCGATGACAAACAGACCCCGAACTTGTCGACTCTGTATGTGCAGAACAGGGACCCAGTGATCAAGAGGCCGTTGCAGCATCGCTGAATATGGACGTTAATAGGAATATACACAAAAAAGGGAGGAAGGTTTATCTGTTTAGCAAGAGTAATAGAAGGCAGATTTGAGACTAGCAGACAGATGAAAACGCAAATGTCTGCTCCGACACTGACAATGTTGAGTGTTTATGGAGAAAGTGCAAGGCAATCGTAAAACGCGTCTTAGACAGGTACGTGCCGAGTAAAACTGTGAGGGATGGGAAAAACCCACCGCGGTACAACAACCAAAGTTTAGGAAACTATAGCGAAAGCAAGGAGAGCTTCACTCAAAGTTGAAACGCAGCCAAAACCTCTCAGACAAACAGACGCTAAACGATGTCCAAAGTTAGCGTAAGGAGGGCTATGCGTGAAGCGTCCGGTGAATGCGAAAGTAAAATTCCATGTACCGACGTGACAGGAAATCAAATCAAATCCTAGGACGTTGTGGTCGTACGTTGAATCAGTAGTAAGCGGCTCGAAACGGCATATCCAGACACTCCGGGATGATGATGGCATTGAAACAGAGGATGACACGCGTAAAGCTGTGAAATACTAAACACCTGTTTCCAAAGCTGTTTCACGGAGGACGACCGCACTGCAGTTCCTTCTCGCACAAACGAAAAAATGGCTGACATCGAAATAAGTGTCCAAGGAGGAATAGAAAAGCAACTGGAATCACTCAACAGAGGAAAGTCCACTGGACCTGACGGGATACCAATTCGATTCTACCTACACAGAGTACGCGACAGAACCTCCTAACAGCCGTGTACCGCAAGTCTCTAGAGGAACGGAGGGTTCCAAATGATTGGAAAAGAGCACAGGCAGTCCCGGGCTTGAAGAAGGGTCGTCGAGCAGATGCGCAAAACTATAGGCCCTATATCTGTGACGTCGATCGGTTGTAGAATGTGAGAACATGTTTTATGCTCGAGTAGTAGCATGTCGTTTTTTGGAAACCCAGTGTCTACTATGTAGGAATCAACATGGATTCCGGAAACAGCGATCGTGTGAGACCCAACGCGCTTTATTTGTTCATGGGACCCAGAAAATATTAGATACAGGCTCCCAGGTAGATGCCATTTTGGTTGACATCCGGAAGGAGGGCGTTCGATACAGTTCCGCACTGTCGCCTGATAAACAAAGTAAGTGTCTGCAGAATGTCGGACCAAGTGTGTGTGGCTGGACTGAAGAGATTGTAGCAAACAGAACACAGCATGTTGTGTTATCAATGGAGAGACGTCTACAGACGTTAAAGTAACCTCTGGCGTGCCACAGGGGAGTGTTATGGGACCCATTGCTCTTCACACACAATGTATATAAATGACCTAGTAGATAGTGTCGGACGTTGCATGCGTCTTTTCGCGGATGATGCTGTAGTATACAGAGAAGTTGCAGCGAAAAATGCAGGACGATCTGCAGCGGATAGGCACGTGGTGCAGGGAGTGGCAACTGTCCCTTAACATGTATTGCGAATAATATAGAAAGACGGACCCTTTATTGTATGATTGATTATATGATAGCGGGACAAACACTGGTAGCAGTTACGTCTGTAAAATATCTGGGAGTATGCGTGCGGAGTGATTGGGAGTGGGATGATCATCATATTAAAAAAAAAAAACAAAAAAAAAAAACAAACAAAAGTAATTGTTGGTAAGGCGGGTACCAGGTTGCGATTTATTGGGAGAATGCGTAGCAAATGTCGTCCATCAACAAAGGAGGAGGTGGCTTACAAAACACCCGTTCGTTCGACCTATACGTGCGTGTTGCCCATCAGTGTGGGATCCGTACCAGGTCGCGTTGACGGAGGCGACGGAGACGATCCAACGTTTCGTCGCAGGGTCATTTGGTAACCGTGATAGCGTTACGGAGATGTTTAACAAACCCAAGCGGCAGACTCTGCAATAGAGGCGCTCTGCATCGCGGTGTAGCTTGCTCGCCAGGTTTCGAGATATTGCGTTTCTGGATGGGGTATCGAATATATTGCGTATACCTCCCGAGGAGATCACGAATGGATGTGGTTAGAGAGATTCGAGCGCGCACGGAGGCGTTTTTTTTGCAGACTGTCGGTTCGTCCCGCGAACCATACGCGACTGGAACAGCAAAGGGAGGTAAATGACATTGGCACGTGAAGTGCCCTCCGCCACACACCGTTGGGTGGCTTGCGGAGTCTAAATGTTAGAGGTCGGCTGTCGGTGTGTGCTTTTGAAGGCAGATTCGGTGCGTCTGTAGTTGCGGATGGCGGTTAGCCACCCTCGCTTAAAGCGGCGAGGGGCGGCGGCGCCTCGGTTGGCCGGTGCCCATGTTGCGCAGGCGGCGCTCGTTTTTGTTTTGCGGCGGGCAATTTTGTGGGAAACGGGCGCGAATGTTGGCGGGCGAGGTGGCCCGACGGCCGCGGGCCGATCGGGAAACGGTGGGAGGGCGATGGGGCGGCGGAGGTGCGTTTGCACGGCCGTCATCGCCGCACGCCTCCGCTTGTGTGGCTGTGGCGGCGGCCGCGCTGGCCGGGCTGGCGCGGCGACGGTGCGCCAGTTTTGCCGAAGGTTTGGCCATTGTGGCGGGTCGTCGGCTGGGGCTGTGGGGGCGGCATTTGGGCGGGGGCGGCGATTCTCGGCGGGCCGAGCCAGGCTGTGGCGCGCGGTAGCTGCAGTTTGGCCGTGGTTTGCGGCGCTGCCGTGGCGACTGGTTGGCGACTGTGGTGTGGCCGTGTGTAGCCCCATCCTCGGTGGTTTGAATGGCGCGGGTGGTTGCGGCGCAGGTTTGGGGCTGGTCCGCACAGGCTGTCGGACGTTGGGCGGTAGCAAGCGCGGGAGGCGCGGCGCGGCGGCGCGCAGAGTGGCGGCCGCTCTCTCGGCCGTCCGCGCCCGCCCGCGACACTGGCTGGGCCTGGCGGCGCGGCGGCATTCCGAGTTAGCATGCCGTGCGAGCAGGACCACGCTACTCAGGCGCAGGGTGTGGCGGACCGCTGCCCGGCGGGACTGGCCCGGGCGACCGAGCCAGCCCCGTCGGCGGCCCCGTCCGGCCCCCCACGTACGACGACGCAGCTACTGACAACGGATAACGCAACGGCACACCCAAGGAGCGTTAGCCCGCTCACGCCAGAGCAGGTGTACCTCGTGTGTCACCGGTTATCGCTGGGTAAAGTTTACCCGGAATACGCTGCCGACGAACGAGCGCTTCGCTTGTTCCAGCAGCACCTGAGGGCACTCGGTTGCGTGGTTTACGAAGAGGCGAGAGTACCGACGGGAGCCCTGCCAGGCGTGTCGAGAGAAGACGACACTGTTCTGCCAGCGGCGGCCCCGTTGAGTGCTGCACCACCAGGCCCAGTTACGGAAGAAACTGGTGTACTGCTGACTGCCACTCCGGTCTCTTCCAGTCAAGAGACCACAGAAACACCGATCGCTGTTCCGCCAGGCGTGACGACAGAAGACGTCACCGTCCTGCCGCGGGACAGCATGATCCCAGAAGCCAACCTTGGCGACCTGATCGGGGAGGTTGCCATGGACACATCGCAGCCCTCTAGAAAGAGGCCTGCAGCGGCGGAGGAGGACGAGTCCTCCGCAATCTCTGATTCTTCTTTCAGGCGGAGCCAGAAGAAGAAGATGCCGGAAGCTCCTGCCCCCTCTGAGGCAGAACAGCTGACCGACGACGGCTTCGTTGTCCCGAAGCGGCGGCACACTGCTCGGGCCAAACGACTTGAGACTGTGCAGCCGCTGCCGACAGCGAACGCCTTCGTCGACGTACCAGAAGAGCAAGAGGCCATGGATGCAGCTGAGGCACCCAAGAGGCGGGCACCCGCTCCGCCTCCGATCACCGTGTCGTGGAAGGACACGTACGAGTCCTTCCTCGATAAGTTCAAGGCGATGTCCTCCGCCAAGGTCAAATGCGCTGGTCGGGACTTGTACAAAGTCTCGGTCAGCTCAATGGAGGAGTATCGAGCTGCCATGCGGCTCATTGAGGAGGAGAAGCTTCACTGCTTCACCCACAATGCTGAGCCAGTGAAGCAGCTGAAGGTGGTTTTCCGCCGCCTTCCGCTTAAAATGGAGACGGAACATCTGAAGAGAGAACTAGCCGAGCTGGGCTACATGGCCAGCTCGGTCACGCTCATGAAGTCTCCCAGGACGAGGAGACCCATGCCACTATTCTTGGTTGTCCTTCCGGACAACTACGAAAACCGGAAGATCTTCCATTTGCAGATGGTGGCCAGGATCGGTGTGGAAGTGGAGCCGCTCAAGGCCAAGGGGAGGCGCGCCCAGTGCTTCTCCTGCCAAGGCCTTGACCACGTGGCGCGCTACTGCACGATGCCGGCCCGCTGCGTCAAGTGCGCCGACTCCCACCAGAGTCGGGACTGCACGAAGAAGAGGGAGGAGGCGCCCAAGTGCTGCAACTGTAGCGAGCCACATGTGGCGAGCTACAGAGGCTGCGCCGCCTTCAAGCGCCGCCCACAGAAGCAAGGACGTGCGGCACCCGCACGAAAGGTGCAACCAGGCACCAGCTTCGCCTCTGCCACCAAGGGGGAGTCTTCGGGCGCCCCCAGGGGGCGGCAGGTGGACTTCCCGGCCATCACGGCGTCTAACCAGACAGCCGGCACCCAGGAGGACCAACATCAGGGTGGACGACAATCCCGTCCCCCCACAACAGCCACGCCGCAAGCCGCAACTGCGGCACCCCCAGCCGCAACACCAGGAGCTGTAGCAGCAGACCTGGGAGCCTTGATGAGCTCCCTCTCTGCCCTGCTGCAGCAACTGCCGGTGCTAGTCACCGCCGTAACGGGGGCCCTCCAGGCCGCTACCGTCCCCACGAAGCCACACCATGGATAACGTCCTTATCCATGGTCTGACCATCTGTGGCTTCAATGCCAACAGCCTGTTCCCGCAGCAAGGTGAGTTTCGTCAGTTCATGCAGGACGAGTCCATCGACCTGTGTCTGATCTGCGAAACTCACCTCAAGCCAGGTGTTCACGTGAAGGTAGCAAACTACGTTTGCTACCGGAACGACAGGCCGACGGCAGGCGGGGGGACCGCCATTTACGTCCGCGCCTCACTCCGGCACCACCAGGTGCTGCTCCCAGCCATGGCCACCCTGGAAGCCACCGGGGTGAACGTCACCACGGCTGCGGGGCAAATAACCTTCGTGGCCGCATACAGGCGGCCGCGTGGACACCTCCAGGAGGCGGACGTCGACGCGCTGTTGACGTTTGGGGGTAGGACATTCATTGCGGGTGACTTCAATGCGAAGCACCCGGAATGGAACTCCCGCCTCACGAACGTCAGTGGCCGCCGACTTCTTCGCGCTGCCCAGAGGAATGGCGCCCTCGTCCTGGGCCCACGGGAACACACCATCTTCCCGGCCAGGGGGCGGTCTGACGTGCTCGACGTGGCCGTCATCAAAGGAATCGGGCACCACACGACCGCCACCACGCGGTGCGCGATGTCGTCCGACCACCTGCCGGTGGTCTACGAGATCGACATCGCTGGAGCCACGCTCCCGCCACGTCGGCGGACGTACCGGCGCCTGGACGGCGACCAATTCCAGGACAATGTCCTGGCGTCCCTGGCGGACTCACCTGACCCCGCGGCAGTGGGGGCGGATGCCGCCCTTCAATTCTTCACTCGCCAGCTGCTGCAAGCAGCCGACGCGGCCTCCCCTCCCCCTCCACAGGGTACCAGGGACTTCTCCCGTAACCTGCCGCCCCACATCCGGGACGCAATACGGGAGAAGAACCGCCTCTTTCGGGAGTGGCAGCTCACCCGCCAACCCGCGACGAAACGGCGCCTCAACCGCATGCGGAGAGAAATCAAAGCGGCGGCTGAGGCGCACAGGAACCAAGTCTGGACGGACATCGTCGCCTCCCTCAACCCCGAGGACGGCAGCGCGTGGCGGACTGTGAAGTCCTTTTTACGCAGAAGGCAGCGCGTCCCGCCTCTGCTCGTCGGACAAGAGGTCGTCTGCAGCCCGGACGGCAAAGCAGGTGCCCTGGCGGACCACTTCGAGCTGTCATTCACCCCGGTGGATGACAACGTAGACGAAGAACACCTCCACCGGGTTGAAGAGCAGCTCCCTGTGTTCCTGGAAGCCAGGGACGACGCAGACGTAATCGACCCCATCTCCGACGAGGAGGTGGCCGCGCAGATCACAGCGCTCAACACCAAGAAGGCTGGCGGTGCTGACGGCGTCACCAACCATCTGCTGAGGAGCCTGCCGGCGGGTGCATACCCGTTCCTGGCAGGCATCTTCAATCAGGTCCTTCGCTCTGGGGTCTACCCCACTGTATGGAAACATGCAGAGGTGGTGGCAATCCCCAAGGCGAACAAGGACCCACGGGACGCCGCCAACTACAGGCCCATCAGCCTGCTGCCGGCGCTCTCGAAGGTGTTCGAGCGCCTGTACGCCAGACGACTGCTCCGCCACGTGTCAGCAGAAGGCATCATCCCTGATGAGCAGTTCGGTTTTAGGAGGGGCCATTCCACCGTCCACCAGCTGATGCGGCTGGTGGAAGAAGCCATGCGCGCCCTGGAGACTCGGGAATACCTTGGGGCGGTGTTCCTGGACGTCTCCAGGGCATTCGACTCCGTGTGGCACGACGGCCTCGTGTACAAACTCTTCGTGCACGGGGTACCGACGTCGCACGGAGTCCTCCTCCGCTCATATCTAGCCGAGCGGTCCTTCCATGTCAGACTGGACGATGGGACATCCACCCATCGACACATCCGTGCTGGAGTGCCGCAGGGGTCCGTCCTTGGGCCTCTATTGTACTCCCTCTACACCGCCGACGCTCCGCGCGTGACGCCGGTGAAGTTGGCGCTATATGCCGACGACACTGCGCTGTTCGTGCGGAGCATGAAGGCGGTCGAGATGCGCCGTCTTCTTCAAAGAGGTTGCGAGGCCCTTGGCGCCTGGTCGACCAAGTGGCGCCTCAAGCAAAACGCGGCGAAGAGCCAGGCGGTGGTCTTCACGAGACGACCACTGCCGCCTGATCTTCCGCCAGTCACCATCATGGGCAGCCCCGTCCCATGGAGCAAGACTGGCCGCTACCTGGGTGTCACATTGGACCACAAGCTGACATGGAAGCCCCACATCGAGGACGTCAGGGGCAGAGCAATAGGGCGCCTACGCGTCCTGTACCCTCTGCTCAATCCCTCGTCTGCGCTGCCACCTCACCACGGCATCACGCTGTATCTGGCGCTGGTACGTCCAGTGCTGGAGTACGCAGCTGTGGTGTGGGGCAACGCGGCCGAAACACACATCAGCAAGCTGCAGAGGGTGCAGAACAGGGCGCTCAAGCTCGCTCTGCGCCTGCCGAGGTTATACTCGACCGCTCGGCTACACGAGCAGACGGGAATCCCCCTCCTCCGCGACCGCTTCAAGCAATCGGCGCGGGCGTTCTACGAGCGGACCGAACAGTCCGAAAACCGGCTCATCAGGGATCTGGGCCACCCTACACACCACAGGCCAACAACTCGTTGGCCTGACCTGTTGCGGGAATGAAAACTTCCGCAACAGAGACAGGACATCTACATCCAAGAAAACCAGAGGCCAATCCATTACGAGAGGCAGCACTCCCAAAGTGTAAGGTTTACGCAGGAATAGCAGAAGACTGCTTAGCCTGCTCCTGCACGGGTCAGGGCAGACCCGTAAGGTAGATGGTAGGTAGGTTGGTAGGTAGGCGCGGCGGCTATTCTCTGCCGTGCTTGCCGCCTTGCCGCTCTCTCTCGCTGTTCTGTTGTTGTGTGTACGCGCGTCGTCCGTCGAAATAATGGCAGATCAGGCGGCTACGAACGAGACTGCTGCGGCACCCGCCGCCACCGGCACGACGAAGAAGGCCAAGTCTGCGGCGTCTGCGAAGAAGCCGCGCGCCAAGCCTGCGCACCCGCGCACCTCTGAGATGGTGACGGCCGCCATCAAGAGTCTGAAGGAGCGCGGCGGCTCGTCGCTGCAGGCGATCAAGAAGTACATTGCCGCGCACTACAAGCTGGACGCGGAGAAGCTGGCGCCCTTTATCAAGAAGTACCTCAAGTCGGCCGTCGTGGCTGGCGAGCTGGTGCAGACGAAGGGGAAGGGCGCGTCCGGCTCTTTCAAGCTTGCCGGCGCCGGCGGCGGGGCGGCCGAGGGCGGCAAGGCTCGTGCCGGCGGTGCGAAGAAGAAGCGCGCCGCTCCGGCCAGCAAGGAGAAGAA
This sequence comes from Schistocerca nitens, assembly GCF_023898315.1. Taxonomy (NCBI): domain Eukaryota; kingdom Metazoa; phylum Arthropoda; class Insecta; order Orthoptera; family Acrididae; genus Schistocerca; species Schistocerca nitens. The sequence goes on from NW_026045749.1 coordinate 19,538, forward strand.
GGGCGGCCGCGCGGCCGGCGCAAAGAAGGCTGGTGGCGTGAAGGCGGCGACCGGTCGGAAGGCGGGCGCCGCCAAGAAGGCGTCTGCGGCGTCGGCGGCTCCCGCGGGTGCGAAGAAGGCGGCTGCGGCCAAGCCGGCCAAGGCCAAGTCGCCGTCGAAGGCGAAGAAGGCCGCCAAGGTTCCGACGAAGAAGCCGAAGGCGCCGCGCCCGAAGAAGGCGACGACGCCGTCTAAGGCGAAGGCGTCGCCCAAGAAGAAGAAGTAAAGTAGTAAAGTTAAAGAAAGGCAAGGGAGAGGGGTTGGCGCTTGACGCCGTCGTCCCCCACCGCCCTCCCCCGCGTCGTCTTAGTGGCGCGCGATGGCACGGCTGCGGCTGTCGCGCGGCCCAAAACGGCCCTTCTCAGGGCCATCAAAGGACGTCGGGAAGGCGTTGATTGTCGTGCATGCGCCGGTGTGGTTGGTTGTGTGTGAGACCCTTGTGGGTACTGTTTGCGTGCCGTGGTGGTTGGATTGTGGTGCCGGTGGCGGTAGGCGGCGGCGCGCGGTAGCGGAGCGGTTGTGGCCGTTTGTTGGTCATTTTATTTTATTTGTTTTTGTTGTAGTTGTTTTTTTTGCGGCGGCCGACGTTTGGTTGCTCATGTATGTTTCTGGAGACTCTAGTTTGTTTGTGTGTTTGCTTGCTTTGCGGATGTCGTGTCTTTTGTGTGTGTGTGTTGTGTCTCTCTCTCTCAAAGCGGCGGGGGGACGTGAGACGTGGAAGTGGCCGGCGGGAATTGGGAAGGCGCGGTGGCGTTGACGTTGTAGTGTAGCGTAGCGTGCGCGCGCCTCGGAGACGGCGGCGGCCAGCCACCCGTGGTGTGTGGTGACGTCGTCCGGCTGTTGTGTGTGTGTATTGTGAGGGATGGGAGTGACGTCGATTGTTGGCGAGAGCGGCTGTGGACGGGAGGGGAATTGGTTGTTGTTGTTTTGCGGGGCGGCAAGACCGACAAAAGTTTTGCTCGCGACGGAGAGATGTTAGTGGCCCTGAAAAGGGCCGTTTTTGTTGGGCGGGCGCGCGTGCGCGGCGCGGTTTCTAGGCGCGCTCGCCGCGGATGCGGCGCGCGAGCTGGATGTCCTTGGGCATGATGGTGACGCGCTTGGCGTGGATTGCGCACAGGTTGGTGTCTTCGAAGAGGCCGACGAGGTAGGCCTCGCTGGCCTCCTGCAGGGCCATGACTGCGGAGCTCTGGAAGCGCAGGTCGGTCTTGAAGTCCTGGGCGATCTCGCGCACTAGGCGCTGGAACGGCAGCTTGCGGATGAGCAGCTCTGTGCTCTTCTGGTAGCGCCTGATTTCCCGCAGGGCGACGGTGCCCGGCCTGTAGCGGTGGGGCTTCTTGACGCCGCCGGTGGCGGGCGCGCTCTTCCTCGCCGCCTTGGTGGCGAGCTGTTTGCGCGGCGCCTTTCCGCCGGTGGACTTGCGGGCCGTTTGCTTTGTGCGGGCCATAGCGGAAGAGCGGCGTGGAGGTGCGTGCGGTACACGAAGCGTCCGGTGCTGCCTTGACAACGGGCCCGCGCGGCCCCGCGCCGCGCTTATATGCCCTCGGTGCGCGTGGTGGGGGGAGGGCGGGCCAGAGTCTATATAGGGGGGCGGCGGCAGAGAGCTCGCACCGTAGCCGACTCGCTAGCGCCGGGTGAGGAGCTGGCGCTTGTGTTTTTTCGCTTGCTTGCTTTGAGGAGGAGGAAGGAAGAAGAATGACAGGCCGCGGCAAGGGAGGAAAGGGGCTGGGCAAGGGTGGCGCCAAGCGGCACCGCAAGGTGTTGCGCGACAACATCCAGGGCATCACGAAGCCCGCCATCCGCCGCCTGGCTCGCAGGGGCGGCGTGAAGCGCATCTCTGGTCTGATCTACGAGGAGACCCGCGGAGTGCTGAAGGTGTTCCTGGAGAACGTGATCCGCGACGCGGTGACGTACACTGAGCACGCCAAGCGCAAGACTGTGACGGCCATGGACGTGGTGTACGCCCTGAAGAGGCAGGGGCGCACCCTGTACGGTTTCGGCGGTTAGGCAGGCAGCCAGCCAGCCAGCCAGCCGGTGTGCTGTGCTGCGTTGTGGCCTTCCCGCGGCCGTGCCGTGCCCGTGCTTGGTGGGAGAGACGAAAACGGCCCTTTTCAGGGCCACCACACTGTTCGGAGATTGAAAAGTGCGAAAGAGTCTGTGTTGCCTGTGCGTGTTGTTGTTGTTGCTGCTGCTGCTGCTGCGCGTGCGTTAGTTTTTGAGTTTGACGCGATGGGCGCGGCTGAGTCCAGTGTGTGCGTGGTTTGTTGTTTGTTTGTGGCGTGGGCATAGGCGGGCGGGCCGGATCGATCGATCGATCGATCGATCGATCGGATCAGCTGTTTGGTTTTTTTTTTTTTTGTCTGTGCCACGCGCGCCCCTTTAATTGAAACATTATAATGCTAACAATGATCATCACATTATCGGTGTATTGATGTCGTTGTCGTTTGGAACGCGACTCTGTGCGTGCGCGGAGGGGTGCAGAAACAAAAAAGACAAAAAGAGAGAAACGACAAAATGTGTGCGCGTTCGGCCACACGGGCTGTGGACAAGATGGCGGACGTGCGCCGGCGCTGGCTGTGCAATGTATGTATGTGGACGTGTTGTGTAAAGTGCGGCGAGCACGGACGACGGAAACTTTGCTTTGGACGTAGGTTTGTGTGGTGGCCCTGAAAAGGGCCGATTGTTGTGAGCCGAGCCGGCAAGGCAAAGGCAGGCGCGTTTGCGTGCAGGGAGCACGCAAGCGCAGCGCCGCGCTCTCTGTTTAGGCCTTCTTCTCGGTCTTCTTTGGCAGCAGGACGGCCTGGATGTTGGGCAGGACACCACCCTGTGCGATGGTGACGCCCGACAAGAGCTTGTTGAGCTCCTCGTCGTTGCGGATGGCGAGCTGCAGGTGGCGCGGGATGATGCGCGTCTTCTTGTTGTCGCGGGCCGCGTTTCCGGCCAGCTCGAGCACCTCAGCCGCGAGGTACTCCATGACGGCGGCGAGGTAGACGGGCGCCCCGGCGCCGACGCGCTCGGCGTAGTTTCCCTTGCGCAGGAGGCGGTGGATTCTGCCGACCGGGAACTGGAGCCCAGCCCTGCTTGAGCGGGACTTTGACTTGCCCTTGACTTTGCCTCCCTTTCCGCGTCCGGACATGGCGTTTGGCTAGTTGAAACACGTAACGTAACGGTGCGAGCCGCAGCGAGTCGAGCAGCGGAGTGCGTGGCGGCGGGACTGCACTGCACTGCACTGCACTGTAAGTCTCTGGTTTCATCGACCAGGAGGGGGACAGGCTAAGCAGCGAAGCTGCTATTCCTGTGTGGACCTCAGGAACGAGTGGTTGGCCTCACAGTTAGGATTGGCCTATGTGAGCGGCCGCGCGGGGCGGACGCTGCGTCTAAAGCGTCATAGGGGCTGCGGAGTAAACTACTCCCGCAGCAGATCAGGCCAACGCGTGGTCGGCCGGCGGTGGACTTGGTGTCCCAGACCGCGTATAAGACGACTGCCAGAGTGTTCTGCAGAAGCGTAGAACACCCTGGCGGACTGCCTGATGCGATCCCGCAGCAACGGGACGCCAGCTTCCTCATGAAGCAGCCGCGTGGAGTAACGTGGCGGCTTGTGGAGTGCGAGTCGCAGTGCCCGATTCTGGACACGCTGGAGCATCGCAACGTGCGACGGTGCGGCATTGCCCCACACGACGGCGGCGTACTCGAGTACCGGCCGGACGAGGGCCAAGTACACGGTCAGGCCGTGCCGAGGTGGGAGGGTGGATGTGGGGTTCAGCAGCGGGTAGAGCGCCCGGAGACGCCCAATCGCCCGCCCCCTGATGTCACGGATGTGCGGCAGCCAGGTGAGGCGCCTGTCTAGCGTCACACCGAGGTATCGGCCGGCCGGCGACCACGGGATGGGGCCTCCCGAGATCGAGACAGGCGGCAGGGCAGGAGGCAGCCGTCTCCGAGTGAAGACGACCGCCTGGCTCTTGGCGGGGTTAAATTTGAGGCGCCACTTGGTGGACCACGCCCCCAGGACGTCGCACGCTAGTTGCAGCCGGCGGCACATCGCGACCACGTTCAGGCTGCGGGTGAACAACGCAGTGTCATCGGCATAAAGAGCCAACTCCACGCGCGCCACCCGCGGTGCGTCAGCGGTGTACAAGGTGTACAGCAGGGGGCCAAGAACCGACCCCTGCGGTACACCCGCACGAATCGGCCGGTCGGTGGAGGTGCCGTCGGCGGCCCGGACGTGGAAGGTGCGGCCCGCGAGGTAGGACCGCAGCAGAAGGGCGTGGGACGTCGGGACCCCATGTACAAGAAGCTTGTACACGAGGCCCTCGTGCCACACGCAGTCGAACGCTTTGGAGACGTCTAGGAGTACCGCCCCAAGGTACTCCCGCGACTCCAGCGCCCGCATCGCCTGTTCCACCAGGCGTAAGAGCTGGTGCGTGGTCGAGTGGCCCCGCCGGAATCCGAATTGCTCCGCTGGAAGGAGCCCTTCGGCGGTGACGTGGCGCCACAGCCGCTCCACGTACAGTCTCTCAAAGACCTTGGAGAGAGACGGGAGCAGGCTGATCGGCCGGTAGTGCTCCACCCGACGCGGATCCTTGCCGGCCTTCGGGATAGCCACCACTTCCGCGTGTTTCCACGCGGAAGGGAAGATCCCGGAGCGGAGAATGCAGTTGAATGTGTCTGCCAGTGGCCGATGAAGAGCCGGCGGCAATAACCGCAGGAGGCGGTTTGTGACACCATCGGAGCCACCCGCCTTCTTAGGGTTGAGGCGGCGGAGCTGGAGTCCAACCTCATCGGCGGTGATGGGGGCGATCACATCGTCAGCAGCCCTGGCGGCGAGGAAAGCCGGCAGGCGGTCCTCCACGAGACGGACGTGGTCGGGATCGAAGACGTCCGCGACCGGGCGGAAGTTGTCGGCAAACACGTCGGCGAGGGCGTTGGCCTTGGCATCCGGGGCACAGATAACCTCGCCGCCGACGTGGAGCGGAGGAACAGGCTGACGGCGGCGGAGGAAGCGCTTGGCGGTCCGCCAGGCACTCCCATCAGTCGTGTTCAGGGTGGCCACAAGGCCAGCCCAGTCACGGTTGCGGTGGTGGTCGATAGCGGCCCGGATTTCGCGCCGCGCCCGATTGAGGCGGCGCTTGGTCGCAGGCTGGCGAGTCAGCTGCCACTCCCGGAAGAGGCGGTTTTTGGCCGTTATAGCCTCCAAGATGTGCGGCGGAAGCTGCCGGGACATCTCGCGAGGCCGCCGTGACTGGCGGGGTGACGCAGCGGCGGCAGCGCTGAGTGTGTGCCGCGTAAAAAAGGCCAGCGCAGCATCGGCCCCCTCCAGGGCAGGATCCGGAGCATCACCGAATCGACCGAGCAGGTCAGCCTGAAAGCGGGCCTCGTCAATGCCGCGGAAGGTACGGCGGTCGGGCGGCAGGGAGGCGCCGACGACGTCCATGTCGTAGACCACCGGAAGGTGGTCGGAGGACAGGGCGCAGCGGACAGTAGCCGACGTAAAGTGCCCGACGCCTTTCAGGACCGCGACGTCGAGTACGTCGGACTGGCCGCGGACGGGGAAGAAGGTGTGGTCAAATGGACCGAGAACAACAGCGCCATGACGCTGTGTGACGCGGAGAAGGCGCCGCCCGCTGACGTTGGTGACTCGGGAGTTCCACTGCGGGCTCTTGGCGTTCAAGTCACCCGCAATGAACAGCTTCCCACGCAGCGTCAGCAGGGCATCAAGGTCGGCCTCCAGGAGGTGGCCCCTTGGGGGCCGGTAGACGGCTATGAATGTAATGACCCCCGCTGTGGTGGTGATAGCCACCCCAGTGGCCTCCACGGCGGTGAGAGGCGGCAGCAGGACGGCATGGTGCTTCAGCGAAGCCTTCACATAGACGGCGGTGCCTCCGCCATGGGTGGGCCGGTCGGTACGGTAGCAGCGATAGTTTGCCACCCCGACGGCCACACCAGGCTTCAGAAACGTCTCGCAGACGAGACAAACGTCAATCGCCTCATCCCGGAGGAATTGGCGGAATTCCCCTTGTTGGGGAACCAAGCCGCGGGCGTTGAAACCGCACACGGTGAGCCCATGGATATGCTCATTTTCCATGGTGGTCAGCAGGAACAACGCCGGCCTGGAGGGCGGACGTGACGGCGGTGACGAGCACCGGAAGCTGCTCGAGCAGCTGGCTCAACGAGCGCAGGAGCGTACGGAGCTCAGCCGCATCGACAGCCGAGGTGGTCCCTGGGGCGGCCTCCAAGGCAGGGGCAGGAGGCTGCGGCAGGACCGCAGGAGGCGGCGATTGCGGAGGGACAGCCCGCGGAGCAGACCGCCGGCGTGGGGCATCAGCGGCTGGACGTTCCGCCGCGGTACGCCGCGGTCGGCGGCGGCGCCGGCGGGGGGCGGCAGCTGGTGCGGGAGGCGTGGTGGCAGGGGCAGCAGCCGCATCGGACGAGGCAGGCTGCTGCGGCGCAGCACCATCGGAGGCAGCAGGCCGCTGAGAGGAGGGGGCGGGCGCCCCTCCCTTGGCGGCATCAGCGAAGCCGGTACCAGGCTGTACCTTGCGGGAAGGGGCGGCCGGGCCACGGCGCTGGTGCCGGCCACGCTGGAAGGCCGGACATCCGCGGTAGCTCGCGACGTGCGCGCCACTGCAGTTGCAGCACGTCGGTTTATCCTCACGTGGGAGCGGGCATTCCTTGCTCTGATGCTGGGCCCCGCACTTGACGCAGCGGGGCGGCATTGAACAGTAGCGAGACACATGGTCGAGCCGTTGGCAAGAGAAGCATTGGGCCCTCCTGCCCTTGGCCCGCAGTGGCTCCACTTCGACGTCGACCCGCCCAACCCGCCGCACCTGAAAGATCTTGCGATTCTCCAGGTTGTCAACAAGAACGACCTGGTACAGCGGCATGGGGCGGTGAGTGCGTGGGGAGTTCATGAGCCCCGTGTGGCGGATGCCAAAGCCCATGTCCTCCAGTTCTTCACGGAGGGAATCCGCCCCAAACTGGAGTGGGAGGCGGCGGAACACCACCTTCAGCAGCTTGAGCGGCTCCGATGGGTGAGTGTAGCAATGGAGGCCATCTTTGCAGATGACATCCATTACTGCACGGTAGTCCTCGACAGACGTCATGGAGAGCCGGTAGAGATCATTGCCGGCGGTCTTGACGCTGGCAGTGGGCGCCACCCGAGTGATCTTCTGCTCGAACGGCTTATAAGGGCCGTCCCATTGGACCACAATCGGCGGGGGACGCGGCGCTGCAGGCCGGGGCGGAACCCCAGCGTCGTCTGGTACGTCATCAGACGCGTCCTGGAAAGCGTTGGCGGTCGGCAGTGGCAGCGCAGGCTGGAGGACAGCCGCCCGTGCCGTGTGCCGCCTGGCAGGGGTGATGAAACCGTCCTCATCAGGGCGGCGCGCAGCAGCAGGGCCTGTGGAGGACCGCTGCTCCTTCGTGCACACCGACGTCGCGACCGTCTGGGCCGCAGCGGCAGCGGCGGCGCAGGAGGCTTTAGGGGCCTTCTTCCGCGGCCGAGCAGTGTCGGAGGCTTGGGAGCGGACGTCAGAGTCGTCAGCTGCGTCAGCACGGCGCTTCCGGAACGCACGAGCATCGTCAGCGTCTCGTCGGTCAGCGTCAGCGATGGCCTCCGCAAGATTTGCGTCAGGCAAGTCGTCGTCGGTGGCAATCACGGCGGCCTCTTGAGCTGGCTTTGCACCCGCCCAGACCGCGGTAGTGCCCTTCGCGCAGGGCGGGGCAGAAACTGGCGTGGCTACGGGTTCTTGATGTTGCAGGGCCGTAGGAGCAGCCACGAGCGAACCGACCTCTTGCATGGCCGGCCCCTGTGGTGCTCCCTGTGAGACCGCCGTCGCCAGGGACGCAGACTGTGCGCCTGGCGAGGCCCCCACCGGCTCACCTGCCGCCTGTCGCCCCGTGCCCGGCAGTGCAGCAGCCTTCCAGATCCTGCAGTACGCAAGTACGGCAGCTGCGTCGTCCTCACGACCGGGGTAGTCACCCCCAGTGGCAAGCTTGTGCATGCGCACATGCATGCGCTCCCGGGAGCGAGAAACATCACCAGAAGAAATATCCAAGTCATCGTCAGGTAGTCGGCGCCGGTTCGTCATAAGTGGGGGGCCGGATGGGGCCGCCGACGGGAGCAACTCAGTCGCCTGAGCTGACCCCGCCGGACAGCGATCCGCCACACCCTTCGCTCGATCGTCAAACACGTCCTTTCGCCTCGACATCTCAACTCGGAATGTGTGTATGCCGGCGGCGGCGGGGTGGGGGTCCCTTTATGGGCTCGGGTGCGGCGGCCGGTTGCGCGCGCGCCCCATTGGTCGGCGGCCGCAACAGGGCGAGCTGGTAAAGGTGCGGTGTTGCGGTAGCGGCGGGTGCCACTGTGTGGGGAGACGCTGACTAGAGCGGAGCGCTTGCTGCCTGTTGTTGTACGTTCGAGATGCCGCCCAAGACTAGCGGGAAGGCCGCCAAGAAGGCCGGCAAGGCGCAGAAGAACATTTCGAAGGGCGACAAGAAGAAGAAGCGCAAGAGGAAGGAGAGCTATGCCATCTACATCTACAAGGTGCTGAAGCAGGTGCACCCCGACACGGGCATCTCGTCGAAGGCGATGAGCATCATGAACAGCTTCGTGAACGACATTTTCGAGCGCATTGCGGCCGAGGCGTCTCGCCTGGCGCACTACAACAAGCGCTCGACCATCACGTCCCGCGAGATCCAGACGGCTGTGCGGCTCTTGCTGCCTGGCGAGCTGGCCAAGCACGCCGTGAGCGAGGGCACGAAGGCGGTGACCAAGTACACGAGCTCCAAGTAAGGAGGAGGTTGTTACTTCGGCTCTTGGAAGGAAGGAAGGAAGGAAGGAAGGAAGGAAGGAAGGAAGCTCCCTCCGTTGCGAGAGCGGCAAAACGGCCCTTTTCAGGGCCACCAAATTGCCTTTGCGGGAAGAGCGGAATTGTTTGTGTGTGTGTGAGTGAGTGAGTGAGTGAGTGAGTGAGAGGGGCGGCATAGCTACCCGGTTTGGTTGGTTGCGAGGCAGCTGGTGGTGCTGCTGTGCCGTGGTGGTGTGGTCTCGAATGTGGTTGTGGTTGTGGTTACTGGGGTACGGCCGCGAGGGTTTGGTTGCCGCCGGTGTGACGTGGAATGCGTGCACGAGTCTTGGCGTGGTTGTTTGTCGACACACAGATAGATCGATAGGAGGTGTTGGTGCTGTCTGTGGCGCTGATTCATGTCTTTGTCTCCGTCTGCCCGGTTAGTCACGTGACTGCAATTGAAAGTCCTCGCGATTGATTGATTGTTGGATGTCACCGTTACGGCCGTCTGTTGTCACATCATACATGATGGCGAGGGTGAAATGTTGTGTTGCCGTCGACTATTCCCTTTGCTGTACGGCGCGTTGGTGTGTGTGTGTTGGTGACGTTTTAAATGGACGTGTCGTACTATCATCCATTACGAAGTCGCCAAGAAATGTACGGGCGGGTGGGGTAGGCGACACGCACGGTGGTGTACCTATTTGGCCCTTGATTTGATGATAGCCGTTTCTGCAGTTTGACTGATGATTGATTGGACTGTTGTGCGCACGCACGTCATTCACGGTGCACGTGTGTTCGGTTGAGTACAGTAAGCGTGAGGCTAGACGACGACGGTCGTTGTTTGTTGTTATGGGCGTACACGCGTTTCGTTGGTCTGTGTCCCCCGGTGTGAAATGGCAGGTGTGTCGGTGATGTGATCCGATCCGGCGGCTCTGAGTAACTGTCAATATCGGCGCGGTACACCGGCGTCATGGCAACGTGTCGGTGTTCACACCAGTCGCACTGTGGCACCGTCGGCGCCGCGAACGGTGACGAAAGGCTGACCTTTGATCGGTCGAGTGTCGTGTCTGGGCAGAACGTGTGGAATGAGCAAAACTGTTGGGGACGGAAACAATGGTGGAGGAGGGGAACGGAAAGTAATAAAACAAACAAAATGGAGAAGCAATCACCGGAAAACGAAGCAGGGAAAAACGGAGAGGCGCTGTCTATAGCAACGGAACGTTCCCGTGCATTGCAGCCGCACTGAAAGGCGTTTACGGCGCGGCTGCAGGTGTCGGCCGTGGTGACGGCTGAATTGCATTGCCTTCCCGGATGAAACGTTCGCCGACATGGCTCGGAGGAGGAATCTATGAGAATGCGTTGCCCTTGCCTGCCGTTTCGTGTGCCCTCCTGTTGTGTACGCTGTTGTTGTCCGGTGTAGCGAAGGGTGTGTATGTAGGGGTGTGTGTGTGTTTAGTGGGGAATTGGAAGGTCGATAGCTGCCGTCACGGTCAAGATAACGCAGTCAAAGGTGTCGCGAAAAAGTGTGTTAGCCGTGGTTGGTTGGTTCGTGTGTTTTAAAGAGAATGGACGAGAGAGAGAAAGTAGGTGGAGAGTGCGTTGCGTGTTGCCTAACTGCGTCCGCGAATATGGCAGTAGTTGGTGGTGGGCGTGCCCTTGCATGTGGCCCGGAAGGCGTGTCCGTTTCGCGGTAGTGGCACCGCTGCTGGCATATTCGGGAGATGGGAGGGGCGCGAAAGGAGAAAGGAGACGCGGAGGCTTTTAAAGACGGGGAGGGCGCGTGTGGGTGGCTCGCGCTGCGCTCGGCGGTTGTGTTTGTGCAACAAATGTGTTGCCGGGAGGGGACCGTTGTTGTGGTGCGGTTGTAGCCTCAGACGCGGCCGGCAGTGAACGTGAGACGACGGATGCGGGCCGGGGCGGCGCATGTCGCCGGTGCCATGCCTTTTAAGAGCCGCGTGGTCGGGGGTGTGCGCACCGTGTGTCGTGTTGCGAGACAGCATCATTTGTGCTGCGTGGCGTGGCGTGGCGTGGGGGCGAGGAGAGCGAGCCGCGCGGTGTGCTTGTGCGCCGGAGAATGGCACACTGCGCCTGCCCGTTGAGGAGGCCGATGGCCGTGGTGTGGTGGAAATGGAGCGCGTCGGACGTGCACCAATGAGAAAGAGAAACAAAGCGGCGACAACGAACGAAAGGGGGAGGGAGGCCATTGTGTCACATGCGGCGGTGGGAGGAAAAAAAAAAAAACAAACAAACAAACAAACAAGAAACGAAGACGTAAGAAAGAGGAGAAACAACAAAGAGAATGAGTCGTGCGTTCGCGAGGGGGGGTGCGCGTGTAACTCCGGTACGCGCAGTGCCGGAGCCCAACGGCTGTGTCGTCGACGCCAGTGCTTGTCGGCCGAATGGGTGCGGGAATAGAGGCAGCGTCGGCACGGAGAAGCAAGCAAGAAGGAAGGACGCACGCGCGCTGCGGCGTTTGGCGCGGTTTGCGGCTGGCGCCTTTGGTGGCAACGGCCGGGACAAGCAGCGGTGTATGGTGGTGTGCGGGGCGGACAGGGGCGGCGGCGGTGGTGGACTGGGAGGAGGCGAGGCGGCGCCGACGGTGGCGTGTGGTACGGCGAAAACGGGACGGACGGACGGCGGATGTTGGAGAGGCGCCGCGCACGCAGACACATGGAAGGAAGGAAGGAACGAACGCAAGGGAACAAATGGAGGGGGCGAATGTGGAGATGCGGGCAGGCGGTGGTGTTTGTGGGCATGTGGTGGGGAGAAGGGCGGGGGCGGGAGGACAGAGGCGAGGCGACTGCGTGCTTGCTCGCTCGCTCGCGTGTCTTTTGTTTTTGTGTTTGTTTTTCCATCGTTTGGTCGCCTTGGAGCCTGTCGGTCCCGTCCGTGTGTGGCCACGCTTCGGGTGCGTGTATGTTTGTACGTTTCGTTTGTTCGTCTTCTGCAGCAGAGGCGGTGCGCGGCAGTGGGAACGCCTGCCTGGCGGCTGGGACGGCCAGCAAATGCGGTTGGATGGGCGGCCACAGCACCGCACCTGTGCCCAAGGAGGCGACGCTGGCGGCGGGGCCCCCTCGGATGCGGCCGGCTGGGGGCTGTGTGCGCTGCCGCTGCCGCTGCCGCCGCCGCCGCCGCCGCCGCCGCCGCCGCCGCCGCCGCCGCCGCCGCCGGTGCTGGTGCTGGTGCTGGTGCAGCAGCAACAACGACGAACAACGAGTAAGCAAGAAGAGGACGAAGCGGATGGCTGGTGGGTGAGTGCATTTATTTAGGCGGTCGACAAGGCAGTGCGTGATGTGGCGTTGTGACGGGGGTTTGCTCACGTGGCCTCGTTTGTGTTGATGCGCAGGAAGATGAGATGCGGGCAGACGCAGACGCGTACAGAGAGACGAGCCCGGTCTGCAGCAGGATGTGTGGCGCGGCGCGCCGAGTGCAGAGCAGCGCGCGCCGCCTGGGCCGGGCTGGGCCCGCCCGGCGGCGGGCCGCGCTGTTGTCGCGGACGTGAGCGCCCCCTGGCGGGTGGTCGGAGGCGGCGCGGTGGACGTGTGTCCGGTTGGCCAGTGCACATTGCGAGTGGCTGGCTGGCGGTCGGCGGCGAGACGGGAGAGGAGGTATGTGTCGCGGGCGCCTTTGCTGCGCTGCGTCGTTGCGTGCCTGGGCGTGCGCCTGTCGACTGTGTGTGACTGTGTTGGGCGTTGTGCCACGTACGTGTGTGCTCGGCCGAAGGCGTCGGAAGAAAAAGAGAGAGAGAGACGGGCGGGAAAGTGGGTCGGTGTGCGTGCGTCGCCCGTGATGCGATGATGTCGCGTCATGTCATGTCATGTCTTTGCGAAACGGCTGCCGAGAGGTGTGTGGTGGCGAGCGGGAATGTGCGTTTGGTGGTTGCCGGCCGGCCGGCAGTTGTTGGTGGTTCCTCCTGTGTGGTTGTTTGTGCTGCTTTGATGGCAACGTGGAAGGACGCCGGTTTTTCCGTGCCTTGCGTGTGGTTGTGTCGACGGTGACTGGTTGGGGGTGTGCGCCGATGCACGTGCCATGTTGTTATGTTTGGGTCGTGAGTGTGTTTTTGGCTGTGTTGTTGTGTACGGGAAGGGGGAGAGAGGAGGAGGCGGCGGCGGCGGCGGCGGCGGCGGGGGTGATAGTGCGTGCAGTAGTGCCGTTGCGACGGGCGTCGGGTGGAGCCGTGCGTAGTGGCGGAAAGGTGTAGGTTGCGGGAAGCGAGCCCGTCGCGTGTCGTCGTCGACGACGGGGTCGCGTGCGCTGTGAATCGAGAGTGGCGGGAAAGGGGCAGCGTGCCGCTGTGTCGTGGTCGTTAGCAGAGGCCTGTGTGCCTGTCCGTTTGTTTTCTGTCGGACGCTTGGTGCGAGGTGTTTGTTTTGTTTTGTTGCCGCCGCCGCGGTTGTTTTTGTTTGTCGGCTGTGCTGTGTCGGTGGGTCGGCGAGCTGTTTTGCGGTGCGTGAATGTGTTGGTGCAAAAGTGGCGGCGGCGTCATGGCTGCGACCGCGACGAGCCGCGGGCGCGCCATTGATGATGTTGAACACAGAGCGGCTGTGTGCAATGGGAGGCCTTGTGTACGGGTAGCGGTGTTGTCGTACGTGCATCCGGCCCGGTGCGGAAAGCGCCGTTGCGGTTGCGGGTTGCCTCTGGTCGCGACGTGTGGTGCTCGGCTTTGTGGGTTTTTTTGGTGCCCCTTTGGCCGGTGGGTGGTGTTTGTTGTTTTGTGTGTGTGTGTGTGTGTGTGTGTGTGGTCGGTCTCTTTGGCGCTCGGTATATATCTGCCTCCTGCTCGGTCTTGTTGTCGACGTCGTCTGTAGTTTTTTGCGGCTTGCCGACGACCGACCGACCGAACTACTACCTACCTGTGACAGCTACGTGTGGCGCCCGAAGGTGAACGTAACGTGACCTCGGCGCCCTTAGCCTAACCTAAGATGTCCGGCCGTAAGGTAGGTGCGGCCACCTGACGCCTCACGTCCGAACGCTTAACCTAACTTTGACGCCTAACCTAACTTTAACCCTTAACCTAACCCACGTCCACCTAACGTAACCTAACCTAACCCAAGCGACGCCAACCCTAACCTAAGGTGTTGTACACTGCGAATGTCGAAGGCATGTTATAGTCTTAGGTGGAGAGCACTACACGCAACAAGCGGCTACACGGGTAGCAGGGGTTGTGTGGCGTGGGCTGGGCGGTTTTGTTAGGTTAGATGGCCTTGGGCAAGTACAGAAAGGGGGCAACAGCAGCCTCAACGGGTGCGGGGACCAAGCAGCAATCGGTATCGTTTGTTAATTGTCAACTGTCGAAGCTGCGTTGGTACAGTACCGGAACCGCAAGCGCTGACAGAGAAAGCACCGAAGCTCTGCAATCGTGATAAGGTACAGAAAGCTGGCTGACGCCAGGGATAAATTCTGCCGAAATTGTCACAAAGGTACAGACGGTGTTTTAGAAAGGCTCGATTGCATGCAACCGGTGGTGGTGTGTTCGTCGCTGTTTGAGTAGTAGTTTTGATCCTGTAGTGAAGTAGAGGTGGATGGTTCCTGTGAAATATTGTGGGTGGAGGTTACACCCAACAACCGAGCTAGGTTTAATAATAATTGGCTCCTTTGACCGACCTCCCGACGCAGCAGCATTAGTGGCAGAACAACGGAGAGACGGATTTTGGAAACACATTTCACATACATTTTCCTCAGCATGTTAGGGTCTTAGGTGGAGATTTCAATTTACCCGATATAGACTGGGACACTCAGATGATGTTCAGGACGGGTGGTAGGGGGACAGAGAGCATCGAGTGACATTATACTGAGTGCACTGTCCGAAAATCACCTCGAGCAAAATGAACAGAGAACCGACTCGTGGAGATAACATCGTGGACCTACGGATGACAAACAGACCCGAACGTGTTTCGACTCTGTATGTGCAGAACAGGGACGCAGTGATCATAAGGCCGTTGCAGGGAGGACGGTGTATCTATCTGTTTTGGCTAGCAAGAGTAATAGAAGGCAGATTTGCAGACGACCCGACAGATGAAAAGGCAAATGCCTGTTCCGACACTGACAATGTTGAGTGTTCATGGAGAAAGTGCAAGGCAATGGTAAAAATGCGTTTTTAGACAGGTACGTGCCGAGTGTCGAACTGTGAGGGATGGGAAAAAAAACCCACCGTGGTATACTACAACAACAACGTTAGGAAACTGTTGCGAAAGCAAAGAGAGCTTCACCCAAAGTTTAAACGCAGCCAAAACCTCCGAGACAAACAGAAGCTAAACGATGTCCAAAGTGTGAGCGTAAGGAGGGCTATGCGTGAAGCGTTCAGTGAATTCGAAAGTAGAACAAACCCTATGTACCGACGTTGACAGAAAATGCTAGGACGTTCCGGTCTTGCGTTGAATCAGTAAGTGGCTCGAAACAGCATATCCAGACACTCCGGCATGGTGATGGCATTGAAACAGAGGATGACACGCGTAAAGCTGTGAAATACCTAAACACCTGTTTCCAAAGCTGTTTCACAGAGGACGGACCGCACTGCAGTTCCGTCTCTAAATGCTCGCACGAACGAGAAACCGGCTGACATCGAAATAAGTGTCCAAGGAGGAATGGGAAAGTCCGCCGGACCCGACGGGATTACCAATTCGCGATTCCTACACAGGGTACGCGAAACAACCTGCCCCCCTTCTAACAGCCGTGTACCGCAAGTCTCTGGAGAGGAAGGGAGGGTTCCAAATGATTGGAAAAGAGCACAGGTAGTCCCAGTCGTCGAGCAGATGCGCAAAAACCATAGACCCATATCTCTGACGTCGATGTGTTGTAGAACATGTTGTTTGCTCGAGTATCATGTCGTTTGTGGAAACTCCAGAGTCTACTATGTAGGAATCCATGTTGGATTCCGGAAACAGCGATCGTGTGTGAGACCCCCAGCTCGCTTTATTTGCGCATGAGACCCAGAAAATATGAGATACAGGCTCCCAGGTGGATGCCATTGTCGTTGACGTCCGGAAGGCGTTCGATACAGCTCCGCACCGTCGCCTGATAAACGACGTAAGAGTCTACAGAATATCAGACCAACTGTGTGGCTGGATTGACGAGATGTTAGCAGACGGAACACAGCATGTTGTTATCAATGGAGAGACAGACGTCTACAGACGTTAAAGTAACCCCTGGCGTGCCACGGGGGAGTGTTATGGGACCATTGCTTTTCACAATTCATATCATATAAATGAGCTAGTAGATAGTGCCGGACGTTCCATGCGTCGTTTCGCGGATGATGTGCTGTATGTAGTATACAGAGAGGTTGCAGGACGATCGGCAGCGGATAGGCACCCGGTGCAGGGAGTGGCAACTGTCCCCTTAACATAGACAAATGTGATGTATTGCGAATATACAGAAAGAAGGATCGTTTATTGTATGATTGATTATATGATAGCGGGACAAACACTGGTAGCTGTGACGTCTGTAAAATATGTATCTGGGAGTATGCGTGCGGAATGATTTGGAAGTGGAATGATGATCAGATAAAAGTAATTGTTGGTAAGGCGGGTACCAGGTTGAGATGCACTGGGAGAATGCTTAGCAAAAATGTAGTCCATCAACAAAGGAGGTGGCTTACAAAAACACGCGTTCGACCGACCCATACGTGAGTGTTGCCCACCAGTGTGGGATGCGTAGCAGGTCGGGTTGACGGAGGAGATAGAGAAAGGTCCAACGTTTCGTCACAGGGTTATGTGGTAACCGTGATAGTTAAGTGGCAGACTCTGCAAGGGAGGCGCTCTCTGCATCGCGGTGTAGCTTGCTCGCCAGGTTTTCGAGAGGGTGCGTTTCCGGATGAGGTATCGAATATATTGCTTCCCCGTACGTATATACCTCCCGAGGAGATCCCGAATGTAGTAAAAGTAGAGAGATTCGAGCGCGCACGGAGGCTTTCAGACAGTCGTTGTTCCCGCGAACCATACGCGACTGGAACGGCAAAGGGAGGCAATGACGACAGTGGCACGTAACGTAAAAAGTGCCCTCCGCCACACACCGTTGGGTGGCTTGCGGCGTATAAATGTAGGAGGTCGGCTGTCGTGTGTGCTTGGAGGCAGATTCGGTGTGTCTGTAGTTGCGGACGGCGGTCAGCCCCCCTCGCGTAAGCGGCGAGGGGCGGCGGCGCTCGGTTGGCCGGTGCCGATGTTGCGCAGGCGGCGCCCGTTTTGTTTGCGGCGGGCAATTTTGTGAGAAAGGGGCGCGAATGTTGGCGGGCGAGGTGGCCCGACGGCTGCGGGCCGATCGGGAAACGGTGGGAGGGCGATGGGGCGGCGGAGGTGCGTTTGCACGGCCGGCATCGCCGCACGCCTCCGCTTGTGTGGCTGTGGCGGCGGCCGCGCTGGCCGGGCTGGCGCGGCGACGGTGTGGCACTTTTGCCGAAGGTTTGGCCATTGTGGCGGGTCGTCGGCTGGGGCTGTGGGGGCGGCATGTGGGCGGGGGCGGCGATTCTCGGCGGGCCGAGCCAGGCTGTAGCGCGCGGTAGCTGCAGTTTGGCCGTGGTTTGCGGCGCTGCCGTGGCGACTGGTTGGCGACTGTGGTGTGGCCGTGTGTAGCCCCATCCTCGGTGGTTTGAACGGCGCGGGTGGTTGCGGCGCAGGTTTGGGGCTGGTCCGCACAGGCTGTCGGACGTTGGGCGGTAGCAAGCGCGGGAGGCGCGGCGCGGCGGCGCGCAGAGTGGCGGCCGCTCTCTCGGCCGTCCGCGCCCGCCCGCGACACTGGCTGGGCCTGGCGGCGCGGCGGCTATTCTCTGCCGCCGTGCTTGCCGCCTGCCGCTCTCGCTCTCGCTCTCGTGTGTGTACGCGCGTCGTCGAAATAATGGCAGATCAGGCGGCTACGAACGAGACTGCTGCGGCACCCGCCGCCACCGGCACGACGAAGAAGGCCAAGTCTGCGGCGTCTGCGAAGAAGCCGCGCGCCAAGCCTGCGCACCCGCGCACCTCTGAGATGGTGACGGCCGCCATCAAGAGTCTGAAGGAGCGCGGCGGCTCGTCGCTGCAGGCGATCAAGAAGTACATTGCCGCGCACTACAAGCTGGACGCGGAGAAGCTGGCGCCCTTTATCAAGAAGTACCTCAAGTCGGCCGTCGTGGCTGGCGAGCTGGTGCAGACGAAGGGGAAGGGCGCGTCCGGCTCTTTCAAGCTTGCCGGCGCCGGCGGCGGGGCGGCCGAGGGCGGCAAGGCCCGTGCCGGCGGTGCGAAGAAGAAGCGCGCCGCTCCGGCCAGCAAGGAGAAGAAGGGCGCCCGTGCGGCCGGCGCAAAGAAGGCTGGTGGCGTGAAGGCGGCGACCGGTCGGAAGGCGGGCGCCGCCAAGAAGGCGTCTGCGGCGTCGGCGGCTCCCGCGGGTGCGAAGAAGGCGGCTGCGGCCAAGCCGGCCAAGGCCAAGTCGCCGTCGAAGGCGAAGAAGGCCGCGAAGGTTCCGACGAAGAAGCCGAAGGCGCCGCGCCCGAAGAAGGCGACGACGCCGTCTAAGGCGAAGGCTTCGCCCAAGAAGAAGAAGTGAAGTTAAAGTAAAGAAAGGAAAGGGGAAGGAAGGGAAGGGCTGGCGCTTGACCCCGTCGTCCCCCACCCCCCTCCCCCGCGTCGTCTAGTGGCGCGCGATGGCACGGCTGCGCGCGGCCCAAAACGGCCCTTCTCAGGGCCATCAGAGGACGTCGGGAAGGCGTTGATTGTCGTGCTTGGCGCGTTGTGTTGTCTTGTTTGGGTGGCCGTGCGTGCATGCGCCGGGGTGTGTGTGTGTGTGTGTGTGTGTGTGTGTGGGGTTGGTTGGTGTTTGTGTGGCGTTTCTGTATGACCCTTGTGGGTACTGTGTGCGTGCCGTGGTGGTTGGATTGTGGGGCCGGTGGCGGTAGGCGGCGGCGCGCGGTAGCGGAGCGGTTGTGGCCGTTTTGTTTTGTGTTTTGTATTTTGTGCGGCGGCCGACGGTTGGTTTCTCATGTTTCTGGAGACTCTGTTTGTTTGCTTGCTTTGCGGATGGCGCGTCTTGTTTGTTATGTGTGTGTCCTCTCTGTGTGAAAGGGGGACGGGGACGTTGAGACGTGGAAGTGGCCGGCGGGAATTGGGAAGGCGCGGTGGCGCCTCGGAGACGGCGGCGGCCAGCCACCCGTGGTGACGTCGTCCGGCTGTTTGTTTGTGTGTATTTGAAGGGGTGGGGTGGGATGACGTCGATTGTGATTGTTGGCGAGAGCGGCTGTGTACGGGAGGGAGGGTGGGGAATTGTGGTGGTTGTTTTAACGGGGCTAGAGAGAGAGGCTGGGCGGCAAGACCGACAAAAGTTTTGCTCGCGACGGAGAGATGTTAGTGGCCCTGAAAAGGGCCGTTTTTTTTGTGTTGCGCGCGTGCGGTGCCGTGCCGCGGCTAAGCGGTTTAGGCGCGCTCGCCGCGGATGCGGCGCGCGAGCTGGATGTCCTTGGGCATGATGGTGACGCGCTTGGCGTGGATTGCGCACAGGTTGGTGTCTTCGAAGAGGCCGACGAGGTAGGCCTCGCTGGCCTCCTGCAGGGCCATGACTGCGGAGCTCTGGAAGCGCAGGTCGGTCTTGAAGTCCTGGGCGATCTCGCGCACTAGGCGCTGGAACGGCAGCTTGCGGATGAGCAGCTCTGTGCTCTTCTGGTAGCGCCTGATTTCTCGCAGGGCGACGGTGCCCGGCCTGTAGCGGTGGGGCTTCTTGACGCCGCCGGTGGCGGGCGCGCTCTTCCTCGCCGCCTTGGTGGCGAGCTGTTTGCGCGGCGCCTTTCCGCCGGTGGACTTGCGGGCCGTTTGCTTTGTGCGGGCCATAGCGGTTAGCGGTGCGTGCGGTAGCGAAGCGTCCGGTGCTGCCTTGACAACGGGCCCGCGCGGGCCCGTGCTGCGCTTATATGCCCTCGGTGCGCGTGGTGGGGGGAGGGCGGGCCAGAGTCTATATAGGGGGGCGGCGCGCGCTCACGGCGCACCGTAGCCGACTCGCTAGCGCCGGGTGAGGAGCTGCCGCTTGTGCTTTTTTTGTTGCTTGAGGAGGAGGAAGAATGACAGGCCGCGGCAAGGGAGGAAAGGGGCTGGGCAAGGGTGGCGCCAAGCGGCACCGCAAGGTGTTGCGCGACAACATCCAGGGCATCACGAAGCCCGCCATCCGCCGCCTGGCTCGCAGGGGCGGCGTGAAGCGCATCTCTGGTCTGATCTACGAGGAGACCCGCGGAGTGCTGAAGGTGTTCCTGGAGAACGTGATCCGCGACGCGGTGACGTACACTGAGCACGCCAAGCGCAAGACTGTGACGGCCATGGACGTGGTGTACGCCCTGAAGAGGCAGGGGCGCACCCTGTACGGTTTCGGCGGTTAGGCAGGCAGCCGGTGTGCTGTGCTGTGGCCTTCCCGCGGCCGTGCCGTTGCCCGTGCTTGGTGGGAGAGACGAAAAACGGCCCTTTTCAGGGCCACCACACTGTTCGGAAATTGAAAAGTGCGAAAGGGTCTGTGTTGCCTGCCTGCCTCTGTGTGTGTGTGTTTGTTGTTGTTGTTGTTGTTGTTGTGCGCCTCTGTTGCTTTGCGTGCGTGCGTTCCGTTTGGAGTTTCGACGTGACGTGTGTGATGATGGATGCGGGAGGGCGCGGCTGAGTCCGGTGTGTGCGTGGTTTGTTTGTGGCGCGGGCCGGATCATCGATCGGATCAGCTGTTTGGTTTGGTTTGGTTTGTCCTGTGCCTGTGTGTTTGGAGAGCGCGCGCGGCGGCCCGCGTGTCGTCCGTCGTCGGGCCGTTACGCGCTCTTTTAATTATGAACATATTAACAATGATCACATCACATTATTGGTGTATTGATGTCGTTGTCGTTGTTTGGAACGCGACTGTGCGTGCGTGGAGGGGTGCAGAAAAAATGTGTGTGTGTTCGGCCACACGGGCTGTGGACAAGATGGCGGACGTGCGCCGGCGCTGTGGACGTTGTTGTAAAGTGCGGCGAGGACGACGGAAACTTTGCTTTGGACGTAGGTTTGTGTGGTGGCCCTGAAAAGGGCCGATTGTTGTGAGGCGAGCCGGCAAGGCAAAGGCGCGTTTGCGTTTGCGTGCAGGGAGCACGCAAGCGCAGCGCCGCGGTCCCTGTTTAGGCCTTCTTCTCGGTCTTCTTTGGCAGCAGGACGGCCTGGATGTTGGGCAGGACACCACCCTGTGCGATGGTGACGCCCGACAAGAGCTTGTTGAGCTCCTCGTCGTTGCGGATGGCGAGCTGCAGGTGGCGCGGGATGATGCGCGTCTTCTTGTTGTCGCGGGCCGCGTTTCCGGCCAGCTCGAGCACCTCAGCCGCGAGGTACTCCATGACGGCGGCGAGGTAGACGGGCGCCCCGGCGCCGACGCGCTCGGCGTAGTTTCCCTTGCGCAGGAGGCGGTGGATTCTGCCGACCGGGAACTGGAGCCCAGCCCTGCTTGAGCGGGACTTTGACTTGCCCTTGACTTTGCCTCCCTTTCCGCGTCCGGACATGGCGTTTGGCTAGTGGCGTAAGCGCTAAACACGTAACCGTAACGGTGCGAGCCGCAGCGAGTCGAGCAGCGGAGTGCGTGCGTGTGCCGGCGGCGGCGGGGTGGGGGTCCCTTTATGGGCTCGGGTGCGGCGGCCGGTTGCGCGCGCGCCCCATTGGGTCGGCGGGCCGCAACAGGGCGAGCTGGTAAAGGTGCGGTGTTGCGGTAGCGGCGGGTGCCACTGTGTGGGGAGACGCTGACTAGAGCGGAGCGCTTGCTGCCTGTTGTTGTACGTTCGAGATGCCGCCCAAGACTAGCGGGAAGGCCGCCAAGAAGGCCGGCAAGGCGCAGAAGAACATTTCGAAGGGCGACAAGAAGAAGAAGCGCAAGAGGAAGGAGAGCTATGCCATCTACATCTACAAGGTGCTGAAGCAGGTGCACCCCGACACGGGCATCTCGTCGAAGGCGATGAGCATCATGAACAGCTTCGTGAACGACATTTTCGAGCGCATTGCGGCCGAGGCGTCTCGCCTGGCGCACTACAACAAGCGCTCGACCATCACGTCCCGCGAGATCCAGACGGCTGTGCGGCTCTTGCTGCCTGGCGAGCTGGCCAAGCACGCCGTGAGCGAGGGCACGAAGGCGGTGACCAAGTACACGAGCTCCAAGTAAGGAGGAGGTTGTTACTTCGGCTCTTGGAAGGAAGGAAGGAAGGAAGGAAGGAAGGAAGGAAGGAAGCTCCCTCCGTTGCGAGAGCGGCAAAACGGCCCTTTTCAGGGCCACCAAATTGCCTTTGCGGGAAGAGCGGAATTGTTTGTGTGTGTGTGAGTGAGTGAGTGAGTGAGAGGGGCGGCATAGCTACCCGGTTTGGTTGGTTGCGAGGCAGCTGGTGGTGCTGCTGTGCCGTGGTGGTGTGGTCTCGAATGTGGTTGTGGTTGTGGTTACTGGGGTACGGCCGCGAGGGTTTGGTTGCCGCCGGTGTGACGTGGAATGCGTGCACGAGTCTTGGCGTGGTTGTTTGTCGACACACAGATAGATCGATAGGAGGTGTTGGTGCTGTCTGTGGCGCTGATTCATGTCTTTGTCTCCGTCTGCCCGGTTAGTCACGTGACTGCAATTGAAAGTCCTCGCGATTGATTGATTGTTGGATGTCACCGTTACGGCCGTCTGTTGTCACATCATGATGGCGAGGGTGAAATGTTGTGTTGCCGTCGACTATTCCCTTTGCTGTACGGCGCGTTGGTGTGTGTGTGTTGGTGACGTTTTAAATGGACGTGTCGTACTATCATCCATTACGAAGTCGCCAAGAAATGTACGGGCGGGTGGGGTAGGCGACACGCACGGTGGTGTACCTATTTGGCCCTTGATTTGATGATAGCCGTTTCTGCAGTTTGACTGATGATTGATTGGACTGTTGTGCGCACGCACGTCATTCACGGTGCACGTGTGTTCGGTTGAGTACAGTAAGCGTGAGGCTAGACGACGACGGTCGTTGTTTGTTGTTATGGGCGTACACGCGTTTCGTTGGTCTGTGTCCCCCGGTGTGAAATGGCAGGTGTGTCGGTGATGTGATCCGATCCGGCGGCTCTGAGTAACTGTCAATATCGGCGCGGTACACCGGCGTCATGGCAACGTGTCGGTGTTCACACCAGTCGCACTGTGGCACCGTCGGCGCCGCGAACGGTGACGAAAGGCTGACCTTTGATCGGTCGAGTGTCGTGTCTGGGCAGAACGTGTGGAATGAGCAAAACTGTTGGGGACGGAAACAATGGTGGAGGAGGGGAACGGAAAGTAATAAAACAAACAAAATGGAGAAGCAATCACCGGAAAACGAAGCAGGGAAAAACGGAGAGGCGCTGTCTATAGCAACGGAACGTTCCCGTGCATTGCAGCCGCACTGAAAGGCGTTTACGGCGCGGCTGCAGGTGTCGGCCGTGGTGACGGCTGAATTGCATTGCCTTCCCGGATGAAACGTTCGCCGACATGGCTCGGAGGAGGAATCTATGAGAATGCGTTGCCCTTGCCTGCCGTTTCGTGTGCCCTCCTGTTGTGTACGCTGTTGTTGTCCGGTGTAGCGAAGGGTGTGTATGTAGGGGTGTGTGTGTGTTTAGTGGGGAATTGGAAGGTCGATAGCTGCCGTCACGGTCAAGATAACGCAGTCAAAGGTGTCGCGAAAAAGTGTGTTAGCCGTGGTTGGTTGGTTCGTGTGTTTTAAAGAGAATGGACGAGAGAGAGAAAGTAGGTGGAGAGTGCGTTGCGTGTTGCCTAACTGCGTCCGCGAATATGGCAGTAGTTGGTGGTGGGCGTGCCCTTGCATGTGGCCCGGAAGGCGTGTCCGTTTCGCGGTAGTGGCACCGCTGCTGGCATATTCGGGAGATGGGAGGGGCGCGAAAGGAGAAAGGAGACGCGGAGGCTTTTAAAGACGGGGAGGGCGCGTGTGGGTGGCTCGCGCTGCGCTCGGCGGTTGTGTTTGTGCAACAAATGTGTTGCCGGGAGGGGACCGTTGTTGTGGTGCGGTTGTAGCCTCAGACGCGGCCGGCAGTGAACGTGAGACGACGGATGCGGGCCGGGGCGGCGCATGTCGCCGGTGCCATGCCTTTTAAGAGCCGCGTGGTCGGGGGTGTGCGCACCGTGTGTCGTGTTGCGAGACAGCATCATTTGTGCTGCGTGGCGTGGCGTGGCGTGGGGGCGAGGAGAGCGAGCCGCGCGGTGTGCTTGTGCGCCGGAGAATGGCACACTGCGCCTGCCCGTTGAGGAGGCCGATGGCCGTGGTGTGGTGGAAATGGAGCGCGTCGGACGTGCACCAATGAGAAAGAGAAACAAAGCGGCGACAACGAACGAAAGGGGGAGGGAGGCCATTGTGTCACATGCGGCGGTGGGAGGAAAAAAAAAAAAACAAACAAACAAACAAACAAGAAACGAAGACGTAAGAAAGAGGAGAAACAACAAAGAGAATGAGTCGTGCGTTCGCGAGGGGGGGTGCGCGTGTAACCCGGTACGCGCAGTGCCGGAGCCCAACGGCTGTGTCGTCGACGCCAGTGCTTGTCGGCCGAATGGGTGCGGGAATAGAGGCAGCGTCGGCACGGAGAAGCAAGCAAGAAGGAAGGACGCACGCGCGCTGCGGCGTTTGGCGCGGTTTGCGGCTGGCGCCTTTGGTGGCAACGGCCGGGACAAGCAGCGGTGTATGGTGGTGTGCGGGGCGGACAGGGGCGGCGGCGGTGGTGGACTGGGAGGAGGCGAGGCGGCGCCGACGGTGGCGTGTGGTACGGCGAAAACGGGACGGACGGACGGCGGATGTTGGAGAGGCGCCGCGCACGCAGACACATGGAAGGAAGGAAGGAACGAACGCAAGGGAACAAATGGAGGGGGCGAATGTGGAGATGCGGGCAGGCGGTGGTGTTTGTGGGCATGTGGTGGGGAGAAGGGCGGGGGCGGGAGGACAGAGGCGAGGCGACTGCGTGCTTGCTCGCTCGCTCGCGTGTCTTTTGTTTTTGTGTTTGTTTTTCCATCGTTTGGTCGCCTTGGAGCCTGTCGGTCCCGTCCGTGTGTGGCCACGCTTCGGGTGCGTGTATGTTTGTACGTTTCGTTTGTTCGTCTTCTGCAGCAGAGGCGGTGCGCGGCAGTGGGAACGCCTGCCTGGCGGCTGGGACGGCCAGCAAATGCGGTTGGATGGGCGGCCACAGCACCGCACCTGTGCCCAAGGAGGCGACGCTGGCGGCGGGGCCCCCTCGGATGCGGCCGGCTGGGGGCTGTGTGCGCTGCCGCTGCCGCTGCCGCCGCCGCCGCCGCCGCCGCCGCCGCCGCCGCCGCCGCCGCCGCCGCCGGTGCTGGTGCTGGTGCTGGTGCAGCAGCAACAACGACGAACAACGAGTAAGCAAGAAGAGGACGAAGCGGATGGCTGGTGGGTGAGTGCATTTATTTAGGCGGTCGACAAGGCAGTGCGTGATGTGGCGTTGTGACGGGGGTTTGCTCACGTGGCCTCGTTTGTGTTGATGCGCAGGAAGATGAGATGCGGGCAGACGCAGACGCGTACAGAGAGACGAGCCCGGTCTGCAGCAGGATGTGTGGCGCGGCGCGCCGAGTGCAGAGCAGCGCGCGCCGCCTGGGCCGGGCTGGGCCCGCCCGGCGGCGGGCCGCGCTGTTGTCGCGGACGTGAGCGCCCCCTGGCGGGTGGTCGGAGGCGGCGCGGTGGACGTGTGTCCGGTTGGCCAGTGCACATTGCGAGTGGCTGGCTGGCGGTCGGCGGCGAGACGGGAGAGGAGGTATGTGTCGCGGGCGCCTTTGCTGCG
Source organism: Schistocerca nitens (assembly GCF_023898315.1). Taxonomy (NCBI): domain Eukaryota; kingdom Metazoa; phylum Arthropoda; class Insecta; order Orthoptera; family Acrididae; genus Schistocerca; species Schistocerca nitens. The sequence continues at coordinate 45,078 of NW_026045749.1, forward strand.
CTGCGTCGTTGCGTGCCTGGGCGTGCGCCTGTCGACTGTGTGTGACTGTGTTGGGCGTTGTGCCACGTACGTGTGTGCTCGGCCGAAGGCGTCGGAAGAAAAAGAGAGAGAGAGACGGGCGGGAAAGTGGGTCGGTGTGCGTGCGTCGCCCGTGATGCGATGATGTCGCGTCATGTCATGTCATGTCTTTGCGAAACGGCTGCCGAGAGGTGTGTGGTGGCGAGCGGGAATGTGCGTTTGGTGGTTGCCGGCCGGCCGGCAGTTGTTGGTGGTTCCTCCTGTGTGGTTGTTTGTGCTGCTTTGATGGCAACGTGGAAGGACGCCGGTTTTTCCGTGCCTTGCGTGTGGTTGTGTCGACGGTGACTGGTTGGGGGTGTGCGCCGATGCACGTGCCATGTTGTTATGTTTGGGTCGTGAGTGTGTTTTTGGCTGTGTTGTTGTGTACGGGAAGGGGGAGAGAGGAGGAGGCGGCGGCGGCGGCGGCGGCGGCGGGGGTGATAGTGCGTGCAGTAGTGCCGTTGCGACGGGCGTCGGGTGGAGCCGTGCGTAGTGGCGGAAAGGTGTAGGTTGCGGGAAGCGAGCCCGTCGCGTGTCGTCGTCGACGACGGGGTCGCGTGCGCTGTGAATCGAGAGTGGCGGGAAAGGGGCAGCGTGCCGCTGTGTCGTGGTCGTTAGCAGAGGCCTGTGTGCCTGTCCGTTTGTTTTCTGTCGGACGCTTGGTGCGAGGTGTTTGTTTTGTTTTGTTGCCGCCGCCGCGGTTGTTTTTGTTTGTCGGCTGTGCTGTGTCGGTGGGTCGGCGAGCTGTTTTGCGGTGCGTGAATGTGTTGGTGCAAAAGTGGCGGCGGCGTCATGGCTGCGACCGCGACGAGCCGCGGGCGCGCCATTGATGATGTTGAACACAGAGCGGCTGTGTGCAATGGGAGGCCTTGTGTACGGGTAGCGGTGTTGTCGTACGTGCATCCGGCCCGGTGCGGAAAGCGCCGTTGCGGTTGCGGGTTGCCTCTGGTCGCGACGTGTGGTGCTCGGCTTTGTGGGTTTTTTTGGTGCCCCTTTGGCCGGTGGGTGGTGTTTGTTGTTTGTGTGTGTGTGTGTGTGTGTGTGTGTGTGGTCGGTCTCTTTGGCGCTCGGTATATATCTGCCTCCTGCTCGGTCTTGTTGTCGACGTCGTCTGTAGTTTTTTGCGGCTTGCCGACGACCGACCGACCGAACTACTACCTACCTGTGACAGCTACGTGTGGCGCCCGAAGGTGAACGTAACGTGACCTCGGCGCCCTTAGCCTAACCTAAGATGTCCGGCCGTAAGGTAGGTGCGGCCACCTGACGCCTCACGTCCGAACGCTTAACCTAACTTTGACGCCTAACCTAACTTTAACCCTTAACCTAACCCACGTCCACCTAACGTAACCTAACCTAACCCAAGCGACGCCAACCCTAACCTAAGGTGTTGTACACTGCGAATGTCGAAGGCATGTTATAGTCTTAGGTGGAGAGCACTACACGCAACAAGCGGCTACACGGGTAGCAGGGGTTGTGTGGCGTGGGCTGGGCGGTTTTGTTAGGTTAGATGGCCTTGGGCAAGTACAGAAAGGGGGCAACAGCAGCCTCAACGGGTGCGGGGACCAAGCAGCAATCGGTATCGTTTGTTAATTGTCAACTGTCGAAGCTGCGTTGGTACAGTACCGGAACCGCAAGCGCTGACAGAGAAAGCACCGAAGCTCTGCAATCGTGATAAGGTACAGAAAGCTGGCTGACGCCAGGGATAAATTCTGCCGAAATTGTCACAAAGGTACAGACGGTGTTTTAGAAAGGCTCGATTGCATGCAACCGGTGGTGGTGTGTTCGTCGCTGTTTGAGTAGTAGTTTTGATCCTGTAGTGAAGTAGAGGTGGATGGTTCCTGTGAAATATTGTGGGTGGAGGTTACACCCAACAACCGAGCTAGGTTTAATAATAATTGGCTCCTTTGACCGACCTCCCGACGCAGCAGCATTAGTGGCAGAACAACGGAGAGACGGATTTTGGAAACACATTTCACATACATTTTCCTCAGCATGTTAGGGTCTTAGGTGGAGATTTCAATTTACCCGATATAGACTGGGACACTCAGATGATGTTCAGGACGGGTGGTAGGGGGACAGAGAGCATCGAGTGACATTATACTGAGTGCACTGTCCGAAAATCACCTCGAGCAAAATGAACAGAGAACCGACTCGTGGAGATAACATCGTGGACCTACGGATGACAAACAGACCCGAACGTGTTTCGACTCTGTATGTGCAGAACAGGGACGCAGTGATCATAAGGCCGTTGCAGGGAGGACGGTGTATCTATCTGTTTTGGCTAGCAAGAGTAATAGAAGGCAGATTTGCAGACGACCCGACAGATGAAAAGGCAAATGCCTGTTCCGACACTGACAATGTTGAGTGTTCATGGAGAAAGTGCAAGGCAATGGTAAAAATGCGTTTTTAGACAGGTACGTGCCGAGTGTCGAACTGTGAGGGATGGGAAAAAAAACCCACCGTGGTATACTACAACAACAACGTTAGGAAACTGTTGCGAAAGCAAAGAGAGCTTCACCCAAAGTTTAAACGCAGCCAAAACCTCCGAGACAAACAGAAGCTAAACGATGTCCAAAGTGTGAGCGTAAGGAGGGCTATGCGTGAAGCGTTCAGTGAATTCGAAAGTAGAACAAACCCTATGTACCGACGTTGACAGAAAATGCTAGGACGTTCCGGTCTTGCGTTGAATCAGTAAGTGGCTCGAAACAGCATATCCAGACACTCCGGCATGGTGATGGCATTGAAACAGAGGATGACACGCGTAAAGCTGTGAAATACCTAAACACCTGTTTCCAAAGCTGTTTCACAGAGGACGGACCGCACTGCAGTTCCGTCTCTAAATGCTCGCACGAACGAGAAACCGGCTGACATCGAAATAAGTGTCCAAGGAGGAATGGGAAAGTCCGCCGGACCCGACGGGATTACCAATTCGCGATTCCTACACAGGGTACGCGAAACAACCTGCCCCCCTTCTAACAGCCGTGTACCGCAAGTCTCTGGAGAGGAAGGGAGGGTTCCAAATGATTGGAAAAGAGCACAGGTAGTCCCAGTCGTCGAGCAGATGCGCAAAAACCATAGACCCATATCTCTGACGTCGATGTGTTGTAGAACATGTTGTTTGCTCGAGTATCATGTCGTTTGTGGAAACTCCAGAGTCTACTATGTAGGAATCCATGTTGGATTCCGGAAACAGCGATCGTGTGTGAGACCCCCAGCTCGCTTTATTTGCGCATGAGACCCAGAAAATATGAGATACAGGCTCCCAGGTGGATGCCATTGTCGTTGACGTCCGGAAGGCGTTCGATACAGCTCCGCACCGTCGCCTGATAAACGACGTAAGAGTCTACAGAATATCAGACCAACTGTGTGGCTGGATTGACGAGATGTTAGCAGACGGAACACAGCATGTTGTTATCAATGGAGAGACAGACGTCTACAGACGTTAAAGTAACCCCTGGCGTGCCACGGGGGAGTGTTATGGGACCATTGCTTTTCACAATTCATATCATATAAATGAGCTAGTAGATAGTGCCGGACGTTCCATGCGTCGTTTCGCGGATGATGTGCTGTATGTAGTATACAGAGAGGTTGCAGGACGATCGGCAGCGGATAGGCACCCGGTGCAGGGAGTGGCAACTGTCCCCTTAACATAGACAAATGTGATGTATTGCGAATATACAGAAAGAAGGATCGTTTATTGTATGATTGATTATATGATAGCGGGACAAACACTGGTAGCTGTGACGTCTGTAAAATATGTATCTGGGAGTATGCGTGCGGAATGATTTGGAAGTGGAATGATGATCAGATAAAAGTAATTGTTGGTAAGGCGGGTACCAGGTTGAGATGCACTGGGAGAATGCTTAGCAAAAATGTAGTCCATCAACAAAGGAGGTGGCTTACAAAAACACGCGTTCGACCGACCCATACGTGAGTGTTGCCCACCAGTGTGGGATGCGTAGCAGGTCGGGTTGACGGAGGAGATAGAGAAAGGTCCAACGTTTCGTCACAGGGTTATGTGGTAACCGTGATAGTTAAGTGGCAGACTCTGCAAGGGAGGCGCTCTCTGCATCGCGGTGTAGCTTGCTCGCCAGGTTTTCGAGAGGGTGCGTTTCCGGATGAGGTATCGAATATATTGCTTCCCCGTACGTATATACCTCCCGAGGAGATCCCGAATGTAGTAAAAGTAGAGAGATTCGAGCGCGCACGGAGGCTTTCAGACAGTCGTTGTTCCCGCGAACCATACGCGACTGGAACGGCAAAGGGAGGCAATGACGACAGTGGCACGTAACGTAAAAAGTGCCCTCCGCCACACACCGTTGGGTGGCTTGCGGCGTATAAATGTAGGAGGTCGGCTGTCGTGTGTGCTTGGAGGCAGATTCGGTGTGTCTGTAGTTGCGGACGGCGGTCAGCCCCCCTCGCGTAAGCGGCGAGGGGCGGCGGCGCTCGGTTGGCCGGTGCCGATGTTGCGCAGGCGGCGCCCGTTTTGTTTGCGGCGGGCAATTTTGTGAGAAAGGGGCGCGAATGTTGGCGGGCGAGGTGGCCCGACGGCTGCGGGCCGATCGGGAAACGGTGGGAGGGCGATGGGGCGGCGGAGGTGCGTTTGCACGGCCGGCATCGCCGCACGCCTCCGCTTGTGTGGCTGTGGCGGCGGCCGCGCTGGCCGGGCTGGCGCGGCGACGGTGTGGCACTTTTGCCGAAGGTTTGGCCATTGTGGCGGGTCGTCGGCTGGGGCTGTGGGGGCGGCATGTGGGCGGGGGCGGCGATTCTCGGCGGGCCGAGCCAGGCTGTAGCGCGCGGTAGCTGCAGTTTGGCCGTGGTTTGCGGCGCTGCCGTGGCGACTGGTTGGCGACTGTGGTGTGGCCGTGTGTAGCCCCATCCTCGGTGGTTTGAACGGCGCGGGTGGTTGCGGCGCAGGTTTGGGGCTGGTCCGCACAGGCTGTCGGACGTTGGGCGGTAGCAAGCGCGGGAGGCGCGGCGCGGCGGCGCGCAGAGTGGCGGCCGCTCTCTCGGCCGTCCGCGCCCGCCCGCGACACTGGCTGGGCCTGGCGGCGCGGCGGCTATTCTCTGCCGCCGTGCTTGCCGCCTGCCGCTCTCGCTCTCGCTCTCGTGTGTGTACGCGCGTCGTCGAAATAATGGCAGATCAGGCGGCTACGAACGAGACTGCTGCGGCACCCGCCGCCACCGGCACGACGAAGAAGGCCAAGTCTGCGGCGTCTGCGAAGAAGCCGCGCGCCAAGCCTGCGCACCCGCGCACCTCTGAGATGGTGACGGCCGCCATCAAGAGTCTGAAGGAGCGCGGCGGCTCGTCGCTGCAGGCGATCAAGAAGTACATTGCCGCGCACTACAAGCTGGACGCGGAGAAGCTGGCGCCCTTTATCAAGAAGTACCTCAAGTCGGCCGTCGTGGCTGGCGAGCTGGTGCAGACGAAGGGGAAGGGCGCGTCCGGCTCTTTCAAGCTTGCCGGCGCCGGCGGCGGGGCGGCCGAGGGCGGCAAGGCCCGTGCCGGCGGTGCGAAGAAGAAGCGCGCCGCTCCGGCCAGCAAGGAGAAGAAGGGCGCCCGTGCGGCCGGCGCAAAGAAGGCTGGTGGCGTGAAGGCGGCGACCGGTCGGAAGGCGGGCGCCGCCAAGAAGGCGTCTGCGGCGTCGGCGGCTCCCGCGGGTGCGAAGAAGGCGGCTGCGGCCAAGCCGGCCAAGGCCAAGTCGCCGTCGAAGGCGAAGAAGGCCGCGAAGGTTCCGACGAAGAAGCCGAAGGCGCCGCGCCCGAAGAAGGCGACGACGCCGTCTAAGGCGAAGGCTTCGCCCAAGAAGAAGAAGTGAAGTTAAAGTAAAGAAAGGAAAGGGGAAGGAAGGGAAGGGCTGGCGCTTGACCCCGTCGTCCCCCACCCCCCTCCCCCGCGTCGTCTAGTGGCGCGCGATGGCACGGCTGCGCGCGGCCCAAAACGGCCCTTCTCAGGGCCATCAGAGGACGTCGGGAAGGCGTTGATTGTCGTGCTTGGCGCGTTGTGTTGTCTTGTTTGGGTGGCCGTGCGTGCATGCGCCGGGGTGTGTGTGTGTGTGTGTGTGTGTGTGTGTGGGGTTGGTTGGTGTTTGTGTGGCGTTTCTGTATGACCCTTGTGGGTACTGTGTGCGTGCCGTGGTGGTTGGATTGTGGGGCCGGTGGCGGTAGGCGGCGGCGCGCGGTAGCGGAGCGGTTGTGGCCGTTTTGTTTTGTGTTTTGTATTTTGTGCGGCGGCCGACGGTTGGTTTCTCATGTTTCTGGAGACTCTGTTTGTTTGCTTGCTTTGCGGATGGCGCGTCTTGTTTGTTATGTGTGTGTCCTCTCTGTGTGAAAGGGGGACGGGGACGTTGAGACGTGGAAGTGGCCGGCGGGAATTGGGAAGGCGCGGTGGCGCCTCGGAGACGGCGGCGGCCAGCCACCCGTGGTGACGTCGTCCGGCTGTTTGTTTGTGTGTATTTGAAGGGGTGGGGTGGGATGACGTCGATTGTGATTGTTGGCGAGAGCGGCTGTGTACGGGAGGGAGGGTGGGGAATTGTGGTGGTTGTTTTAACGGGGCTAGAGAGAGAGGCTGGGCGGCAAGACCGACAAAAGTTTTGCTCGCGACGGAGAGATGTTAGTGGCCCTGAAAAGGGCCGTTTTTTTTGTGTTGCGCGCGTGCGGTGCCGTGCCGCGGCTAAGCGGTTTAGGCGCGCTCGCCGCGGATGCGGCGCGCGAGCTGGATGTCCTTGGGCATGATGGTGACGCGCTTGGCGTGGATTGCGCACAGGTTGGTGTCTTCGAAGAGGCCGACGAGGTAGGCCTCGCTGGCCTCCTGCAGGGCCATGACTGCGGAGCTCTGGAAGCGCAGGTCGGTCTTGAAGTCCTGGGCGATCTCGCGCACTAGGCGCTGGAACGGCAGCTTGCGGATGAGCAGCTCTGTGCTCTTCTGGTAGCGCCTGATTTCTCGCAGGGCGACGGTGCCCGGCCTGTAGCGGTGGGGCTTCTTGACGCCGCCGGTGGCGGGCGCGCTCTTCCTCGCCGCCTTGGTGGCGAGCTGTTTGCGCGGCGCCTTTCCGCCGGTGGACTTGCGGGCCGTTTGCTTTGTGCGGGCCATAGCGGTTAGCGGTGCGTGCGGTAGCGAAGCGTCCGGTGCTGCCTTGACAACGGGCCCGCGCGGGCCCGTGCTGCGCTTATATGCCCTCGGTGCGCGTGGTGGGGGGAGGGCGGGCCAGAGTCTATATAGGGGGGCGGCGCGCGCTCACGGCGCACCGTAGCCGACTCGCTAGCGCCGGGTGAGGAGCTGCCGCTTGTGCTTTTTTTGTTGCTTGAGGAGGAGGAAGAATGACAGGCCGCGGCAAGGGAGGAAAGGGGCTGGGCAAGGGTGGCGCCAAGCGGCACCGCAAGGTGTTGCGCGACAACATCCAGGGCATCACGAAGCCCGCCATCCGCCGCCTGGCTCGCAGGGGCGGCGTGAAGCGCATCTCTGGTCTGATCTACGAGGAGACCCGCGGAGTGCTGAAGGTGTTCCTGGAGAACGTGATCCGCGACGCGGTGACGTACACTGAGCACGCCAAGCGCAAGACTGTGACGGCCATGGACGTGGTGTACGCCCTGAAGAGGCAGGGGCGCACCCTGTACGGTTTCGGCGGTTAGGCAGGCAGCCGGTGTGCTGTGCTGTGGCCTTCCCGCGGCCGTGCCGTTGCCCGTGCTTGGTGGGAGAGACGAAAAACGGCCCTTTTCAGGGCCACCACACTGTTCGGAAATTGAAAAGTGCGAAAGGGTCTGTGTTGCCTGCCTGCCTCTGTGTGTGTGTGTTTGTTGTTGTTGTTGTTGTTGTTGTGCGCCTCTGTTGCTTTGCGTGCGTGCGTTCCGTTTGGAGTTTCGACGTGACGTGTGTGATGATGGATGCGGGAGGGCGCGGCTGAGTCCGGTGTGTGCGTGGTTTGTTTGTGGCGCGGGCCGGATCATCGATCGGATCAGCTGTTTGGTTTGGTTTGGTTTGTCCTGTGCCTGTGTGTTTGGAGAGCGCGCGCGGCGGCCCGCGTGTCGTCCGTCGTCGGGCCGTTACGCGCTCTTTTAATTATGAACATATTAACAATGATCACATCACATTATTGGTGTATTGATGTCGTTGTCGTTGTTTGGAACGCGACTGTGCGTGCGTGGAGGGGTGCAGAAAAAATGTGTGTGTGTTCGGCCACACGGGCTGTGGACAAGATGGCGGACGTGCGCCGGCGCTGTGGACGTTGTTGTAAAGTGCGGCGAGGACGACGGAAACTTTGCTTTGGACGTAGGTTTGTGTGGTGGCCCTGAAAAGGGCCGATTGTTGTGAGGCGAGCCGGCAAGGCAAAGGCGCGTTTGCGTTTGCGTGCAGGGAGCACGCAAGCGCAGCGCCGCGGTCCCTGTTTAGGCCTTCTTCTCGGTCTTCTTTGGCAGCAGGACGGCCTGGATGTTGGGCAGGACACCACCCTGTGCGATGGTGACGCCCGACAAGAGCTTGTTGAGCTCCTCGTCGTTGCGGATGGCGAGCTGCAGGTGGCGCGGGATGATGCGCGTCTTCTTGTTGTCGCGGGCCGCGTTTCCGGCCAGCTCGAGCACCTCAGCCGCGAGGTACTCCATGACGGCGGCGAGGTAGACGGGCGCCCCGGCGCCGACGCGCTCGGCGTAGTTTCCCTTGCGCAGGAGGCGGTGGATTCTGCCGACCGGGAACTGGAGCCCAGCCCTGCTTGAGCGGGACTTTGACTTGCCCTTGACTTTGCCTCCCTTTCCGCGTCCGGACATGGCGTTTGGCTAGTGGCGTAAGCGCTAAACACGTAACCGTAACGGTGCGAGCCGCAGCGAGTCGAGCAGCGGAGTGCGTGCGTGTGCCGGCGGCGGCTCTCACATCTCTCTTTTAGTCCTCTACCGTTAGAGGGGGTGGTGGTGGAGGTTATTGTCTCCTTCGGACATTTCCTCCTCTTTTCTTGTGTGTTCTTTTTGTTTCTGTGCTTTTGTTGATTGCTGTTTTTTTGAGAGTTTTTAGTTGTTCCTGTTGTGCTACTGCAGGAGTAGCGACTTGGGTCTTTTATAACTGTCTCTATGGTGTTCGTATTGCCCAAGGGTGCTTATTAGTTCGTTTTCTGAGTTCCGCGCCGTGGCGTAGAACGCTTCTGCCAGGGCACGGAATCGTGTTATTAGTGGCTCTATGCCTGCGGCTTCATGCAGGTCTGCCGTGGGGAAGCGCGTGGGGACGTGTAAGGCCCGTCGTAACGCTCTATTTTGAGCCTTCTGTAAGCGATCTATCGTCGATCTGGCTGCGTAGCCCCATACAGGGCACGCATATTCCAGTATCGGTCGAATTAGACTTCGATAGATCGCTACTCCTGTTGCTGGGTCGAGGGAACTGGTGCTGTTTAAGACAGGATACAGAATCTGCATCCTCGCGTGAGCCTTTCTGCGAAGTTCCTCTATGTGGCACTTCCATGTCAGGCGTCTGTCAAGTGTGACACCGAGGTACTTCGCAGAATTTCTCCATGGCAAGTTCTGCCCCTGCAATCGCAGCAGTTGGTATGGTCTTCTTGGGGGTCGGCGTTTCCCATAGCGTCTGGTGAGCAGCATGGCTTGCGTCTTCTCTGAATTTATAGAGATGCGCCACTGCTTGGCCCAGTTTTCCGTCCTGTTTAGGGCGGTTTGCAGACGCCTTGTAACCAGGTTCCTGTTTGTCGAGCAGGAGAAGAATGCAGTGTCGTCTGCGTATTGTGCAGTGTGTACATGCTGAGTCGTAGGGATGTCAGCAGTGTAGACACTGTAGAGGACGGGTCCCAGGACGGAGCCCTGGGGCACGCCTGCACCGATTCTTCTCCTAGTCGACAGGGATCCATCGATCTTGACTGAGAAAGTCCTACCGGAGAGATAGTTTTTAACGATTTTGACGATCTTTCCGGGGAAGCCTAGGGTGTACATCTTGTGTAGTATTCCGGTGTGCCAGACTGAGTCAAAGGCTTTTGCTACGTCTAGCAAGACAAGCCCGCAGTAGCCCTTTCGGTTGAAGCTGTCCGTGGCTGCTTCAACCACCCTCATGATTTGCTGGGGGGCGGAGTGTCTTTGCCTAAATCCGAATTGGAATTTCGGCAGAATCTGCTCTCTTGTGATATGGTCCTGTATGGGGGTTAGTAGGAGGCGCTCGTAAAGTTTACTGAGGGTAGGCAGTAGACTAATTGGTCTATAATGTTGCGGGAACACCGGATCTTTTCCTGGTTTCGCGATCGCAATGACTTCTGCGTGCTTCCACTGCGCCGGGAATTTTTGTGATCGCGTCAGTTCATTAACTATATCTGTGAGGTGGGTGATTGCCAGAGGCGGGAGGAGTTTCAGCAATTCATTTGTAACCTGGTCGTGACCCGGGGTTTTCCTGGTGGGCAGGGACTTGATGCAGCGCGCCACGTCTTCAGTACTGAAGAGTGGCGCGTAGTCATCTTCGTCGTCTGCTTCCAGGAACACGGCCAGTTCTCTGCGGACTGTTGCGACGTGTTCTCTGTCCTGTACTTCTGCTGGTCTGAACTGTTTTTCGAACACGTCGGCTAGTGCGTTAGCTTTGTCAGTGGGGCTGAACTGCAGTCCGCGTTCGCCATGCAGTGGTGGCATTTTCGCGCGTCTTTTCGTGTACTGTTTGGTGGCTTGCCATAAACTATTGTCTCCTAGTTTGAGAGCTGAGAGCCTTGCCGACCATTGTTGGTTGCGGTACTCATTGAGGTCTGCTTTCAGCTCTCTCTGTAGCCTGTTGAGTAGCCTCCGTGTATCCCTGTTTCTGGTGAGCTTCCACTCTTTGGCGATCCTATTTTTGTGCCGTATTTGCGCAAGCAAGTGCGGGGGGAGTTGCCTGGAGCGGGGGGGCCCCGCAGGAGGCGGTGTGGCTCCCTCAGCAGCTTGTAGGATCGCTCTTGTGAGGTCGTCTAGTGCCTGTTCTGCTGTCTCTGCAGTTGGGGGCGGGGTCTGGGCTAGTTCAGCTGCTACTGCGTTGCTGAATTGCTCCGCCGGCGGCGGCGGGGTGGGGGTCCCTTTATGGGCTCGGGTGCGGCGGCCGGTTGCGCGCGCGCCCCATTGGTCGGCGGCCGCAACAGGGCGAGCTGGTAAAGGTGCGGTGTTGCGGTAGCGGCGGGTGCCACTGTGTGGGGAGACGCTGACTAGAGCGGAGCGCTTGCTGCCTGTTGTTGTACGTTCGAGATGCCGCCCAAGACTAGCGATTTGTAACTGGTGTGTGCGCGCAAGTCGTTGCAGTTGTTGACCAGCTTGATTTCGGTGTCTCGAGTTCCAGTCCGCGTGCTTAGCATTTAGGTCCCCTGCTATCAGTAGTTTGCCTCTAATACGGCTTAGTGCAGCTATGTCGTCCTCTTCTAGTCTTTGGGAAGGGGGGCGATATACTGCAACGACTGTTAGGGGGCCAGTTACTGTGGCCACTTCGATTGCCGCCGTTTCTATTTCTGCTGTATTGGGGGGGTATATTTGGTGGTGTCTGATTCCTTTTTTGACATATACCGCGACCCCGCCTCCGTGAGTGGGTCGGTCGTTTCTGTAGCAAATGTAATTTGGTACAGAAACTCTTAGTCCTGGTTTGAGGAATGTTTCTCCCACTAGGCATATGTCAACTTTTTCTTCCTGTATGAATTCTCTGAACTCCATGGGTTGGCGAGTAAGGTTGTCTGCGTTAAACGCGCATATTTTGAGACCTTGTATATTAGGTCTCCTATCCATGGTGGGGGACAATTTTTCCTGCGGCTGTCGCTGCTACAGGCGACTGCTGTGCTGCCGATCTGAGGTCGGCGGGGAGCTGCGTCAGTGTTGCTAGTATGCCCACTAGCTGGGTCATCTGTGCCTGTAGCAGTCGGATGGACGACGCGAGTTGTTGGATTTCAACAGACTCGACTGCTCCTCGCGGACTGGTTTGTGGGTGGCATGGTGGACAGACTTCCCTAGGACTTCCGTCAGCTTGAGGAACCTGTCTACTGGTGTGTTGTGGTGGTGGTAGGTGGTTCGGCGGGTCAGGTGGGTCACCGGTAAGTGCACGAGAATATGCGGTGGATGCGAAGACCTGCGTTCGTACTGTGTCATTGTGTCTTCTCTGGGGAGGTGGAGGTGGTGGCCTGGGTGCTGGCGCGCTTTTGTGATTCGGGGTTTTATTGATGGTTTTGCCCCTCTGCCTGTCCCTTGCAGCTCTGTACTCAGGACATCCCAAGTAGCTGGCTGGATGCGCTCCTTTGCAATTAGCGCACTTTTCTTTTCCCTCCCCCCTTGGCAGTTTGCACTGGTCGTATGTGTGCTCTTCAGTGCATCTGACGCACACAACTGGCATCGTGCAGTCTCGCGCGATGTGCCCTAGGGCCTGGCAGTTATAGCAGCGGCCTGGTCCCGATTTCTTTTTGATCTTCTCGGGAGTGACCGATAGCGCCAGTATCCTTTTGACCTCCCAGATCTTTCGGTTTTGGGCAGAGTCTGGGAGGGTGACAGTATGAAGGGGCCAAGGCCGGTTCGGTCGCGTTAACACCACCGAACTAACCTCGAATCCCTCCTCCTGAAGGAACTGTTTGATGTCCGCAGTGTCGGTGGTATGTGGTACACCGCGGAACACCAGTCTAATCGGCCTTCTCGCAGCTAGTGGGAAGGTGTAGAAGTGGAATTTCCGCTCCTCGAGCACCTTCCTCACTGCCTTGTAGTCTTCGACGTTTTTAACAGTGACTTTAACTTTGTCACCGCCAGTTGTTTTGGCGGTGAATTTGCCTTCCCCTACCGCGTTCGTGATGACGTCGTACAGCGCCTTGTAGTTATTTTCAAACTGCACGACTATGGGCGGGATTCTGAGGGTTTTGTGTTGTTCGTTTCCCTCAGTGCCATCTGTTTCTGGCGACTCATTTTGAGCAGATTCTCCCACCGCGTCGAATCTGTTGGCGGTGTGAATTGGGGCTGGTGTGTCTAAGACGGGGGATCGTCTGGCGGTTTTTCGTGCCAGCTGGAATCCCTCGTCGTCAATTTCCTGCGTGGCGATCCCTGCGCTGCTTCCGCATCGCTCGCTCCCCTCAGCAACGCTCCGAGGTTCCTCCGCTCCTGCATTCCCACGCGGCGGCGAGCCCGCGCCGGCGGTATCGGTTTCCTTCCGCCGCCCGCGCGCACTCGCCTCCGCGCCTTCGTGCTTTTGCGCATTCACCTCGGCGCGCAGCCGCCCGGCCGCCTCGGGGGGCGCGCTAGCCGTCCCAGCGCAGGCGCTTTGTTCGGCTGCTACCTGGCCCTGCTGGCCGCCGCTGCACGTGGCCCGGTCGGCCTTTGTGTTGGCAGGCGCGGTCGGCTCAGGCGCGGCTGACCCGGCCGCGTCCGCCACCTCCGGCCGCCGCGCAGCGACGGTTTTACGCGAGGTGGTCTTTCGCTTTTTTACCGGTGACCCTGTTGTGACTTTCTTGCGCTTGGGTGACTTCTTTGCCTTCGCCTTAATTAGGCGGGCACTCGGCGGTGTCTTGTCACCCTTGGGCAAGATCCGCGGTTCTTTCCAAGCTCTTTCGAGCTTCTTCTCGTATTTTCGTCTGTCCCTACCGGTGAGACCCGCGATTGCGTTGAGCAACAGCAATCGCGAGCTCGGGCTCATCCCGCCCTGGTTGCCCGTTAGGTCCGTCCTGTTGACCTCGTAGCAACCAGGGGAGTTTTCTTTCTCTGTAATCGTGAGTTTCACTGGGGTGTCCATGTCCAGACTCGAAGGGTTGGCTGCCAGGGGGGTGTCAGTGTCTGCTTTTGGTTGGCACCGTTAGGTATCAGGCAGAACAGTCCGACCCTAACAGTTCTGACACGCGCGGGTATCTGGCCGTTGACCAGGCCCTGACGTGCAATTTCCCTACACTTGGGGGGGAGCAGAGCTAGTCTCTGCGGCAGCAGGAGTACCTGTCGCAGCCGAAGTGCTCGAACCGGCCGAAAAAGCGAACCGCGGCAGCAAGAAGACGCGCACCAAGACGCGCCAACCCACAGCCCGCAACCCGCAACGACAATTTGCTCAAAAGCTGCTGCCAATTCAGCCGCTCGCCCTGCAATCTTCTTGCAACTCCGCTCCCGATTTGAAAAAATCAGGAGCTCGGAAGCCTTAGTGCCGAACCGTCCAGCTACAGCGCTAGGACAATCAGCGACTAAACCCGCAAGCGGATTCCTATGGCTGAGTAGCGACGAAGAGGGAGAGTACTAGCGCAGCCCCGCACACGCGTCCGCACTCTCCAGAAGCTACTCAGCGAATGCCGGCGGCGGCGGGGTGGGGGTCCCTTTATGGGCTCGGGTGCGGCGGCCGGTTGCGCGCGCGCCCCATTGGTCGGCGGCCGCAACAGGGCGAGCTGGTAAAGGTGCGGTGTTGCGGTAGCGGCGGGTGCCACTGTGTGGGGAGACGCTGACTAGAGCGGAGCGCTTGCTGCCTGTTGTTGTACGTTCGAGATGCCGCCCAAGACTAGCGGGAAGGCCGCCAAGAAGGCCGGCAAGGCGCAGAAGAACATTTCGAAGGGCGACAAGAAGAAGAAGCGCAAGAGGAAGGAGAGCTATGCCATCTACATCTACAAGGTGCTGAAGCAGGTGCACCCCGACACGGGCATCTCGTCGAAGGCGATGAGCATCATGAACAGCTTCGTGAACGACATTTTCGAGCGCATTGCGGCCGAGGCGTCTCGCCTGGCGCACTACAACAAGCGCTCGACCATCACGTCCCGCGAGATCCAGACGGCTGTGCGGCTCTTGCTGCCTGGCGAGCTGGCCAAGCACGCCGTGAGCGAGGGCACGAAGGCGGTGACCAAGTACACGAGCTCCAAGTAAGGAGGAGGTTGTTACTTCGGCTCTTGGAAGGAAGGAAGGAAGGAAGGAAGGAAGGAAGGAAGGAAGGAAGCTCCCTCCGTTGCGAGAGCGGCAAAACGGCCCTTTTCAGGGCCACCAAATTGCCTTTGCGGGAAGAGCGGAATTGTTTGTGTGTGTGTGAGTGAGTGAGTGAGTGAGAGGGGCGGCATAGCTACCCGGTTTGGTTGGTTGCGAGGCAGCTGGTGGTGCTGCTGTGCCGTGGTGGTGTGGTCTCGAATGTGGTTGTGGTTGTGGTTACTGGGGTACGGCCGCGAGGGTTTGGTTGCCGCCGGTGTGACGTGGAATGCGTGCACGAGTCTTGGCGTGGTTGTTTGTCGACACACAGATAGATCGATAGGAGGTGTTGGTGCTGTCTGTGGCGCTGATTCATGTCTTTGTCTCCGTCTGCCCGGTTAGTCACGTGACTGCAATTGAAAGTCCTCGCGATTGATTGATTGTTGGATGTCACCGTTACGGCCGTCTGTTGTCACATCATACATGATGGCGAGGGTGAAATGTTGTGTTGCCGTCGACTATTCCCTTTGCTGTACGGCGCGTTGGTGTGTGTGTGTTGGTGACGTTTTAAATGGACGTGTCGTACTATCATCCATTACGAAGTCGCCAAGAAATGTACGGGCGGGTGGGGTAGGCGACACGCACGGTGGTGTACCTATTTGGCCCTTGATTTGATGATAGCCGTTTCTGCAGTTTGACTGATGATTGATTGGACTGTTGTGCGCACGCACGTCATTCACGGTGCACGTGTGTTCGGTTGAGTACAGTAAGCGTGAGGCTAGACGACGACGGTCGTTGTTTGTTGTTATGGGCGTACACGCGTTTCGTTGGTCTGTGTCCCCCGGTGTGAAATGGCAGGTGTGTCGGTGATGTGATCCGATCCGGCGGCTCTGAGTAACTGTCAATATCGGCGCGGTACACCGGCGTCATGGCAACGTGTCGGTGTTCACACCAGTCGCACTGTGGCACCGTCGGCGCCGCGAACGGTGACGAAAGGCTGACCTTTGATCGGTCGAGTGTCGTGTCTGGGCAGAACGTGTGGAATGAGCAAAACTGTTGGGGACGGAAACAATGGTGGAGGAGGGGAACGGAAAGTAATAAAACAAACAAAATGGAGAAGCAATCACCGGAAAACGAAGCAGGGAAAAACGGAGAGGCGCTGTCTATAGCAACGGAACGTTCCCGTGCATTGCAGCCGCACTGAAAGGCGTTTACGGCGCGGCTGCAGGTGTCGGCCGTGGTGACGGCTGAATTGCATTGCCTTCCCGGATGAAACGTTCGCCGACATGGCTCGGAGGAGGAATCTATGAGAATGCGTTGCCCTTGCCTGCCGTTTCGTGTGCCCTCCTGTTGTGTACGCTGTTGTTGTCCGGTGTAGCGAAGGGTGTGTATGTAGGGGTGTGTGTGTGTTTAGTGGGGAATTGGAAGGTCGATAGCTGCCGTCACGGTCAAGATAACGCAGTCAAAGGTGTCGCGAAAAAGTGTGTTAGCCGTGGTTGGTTGGTTCGTGTGTTTTAAAGAGAATGGACGAGAGAGAGAAAGTAGGTGGAGAGTGCGTTGCGTGTTGCCTAACTGCGTCCGCGAATATGGCAGTAGTTGGTGGTGGGCGTGCCCTTGCATGTGGCCCGGAAGGCGTGTCCGTTTCGCGGTAGTGGCACCGCTGCTGGCATATTCGGGAGATGGGAGGGGCGCGAAAGGAGAAAGGAGACGCGGAGGCTTTTAAAGACGGGGAGGGCGCGTGTGGGTGGCTCGCGCTGCGCTCGGCGGTTGTGTTTGTGCAACAAATGTGTTGCCGGGAGGGGACCGTTGTTGTGGTGCGGTTGTAGCCTCAGACGCGGCCGGCAGTGAACGTGAGACGACGGATGCGGGCCGGGGCGGCGCATGTCGCCGGTGCCATGCCTTTTAAGAGCCGCGTGGTCGGGGGTGTGCGCACCGTGTGTCGTGTTGCGAGACAGCATCATTTGTGCTGCGTGGCGTGGCGTGGCGTGGGGGCGAGGAGAGCGAGCCGCGCGGTGTGCTTGTGCGCCGGAGAATGGCACACTGCGCCTGCCCGTTGAGGAGGCCGATGGCCGTGGTGTGGTGGAAATGGAGCGCGTCGGACGTGCACCAATGAGAAAGAGAAACAAAGCGGCGACAACGAACGAAAGGGGGAGGGAGGCCATTGTGTCACATGCGGCGGTGGGAGGAAAAAAAAAAAAACAAACAAACAAACAAACAAGAAACGAAGACGTAAGAAAGAGGAGAAACAACAAAGAGAATGAGTCGTGCGTTCGCGAGGGGGGGTGCGCGTGTAACTCCGGTACGCGCAGTGCCGGAGCCCAACGGCTGTGTCGTCGACGCCAGTGCTTGTCGGCCGAATGGGTGCGGGAATAGAGGCAGCGTCGGCACGGAGAAGCAAGCAAGAAGGAAGGACGCACGCGCGCTGCGGCGTTTGGCGCGGTTTGCGGCTGGCGCCTTTGGTGGCAACGGCCGGGACAAGCAGCGGTGTATGGTGGTGTGCGGGGCGGACAGGGGCGGCGGCGGTGGTGGACTGGGAGGAGGCGAGGCGGCGCCGACGGTGGCGTGTGGTACGGCGAAAACGGGACGGACGGACGGCGGATGTTGGAGAGGCGCCGCGCACGCAGACACATGGAAGGAAGGAAGGAACGAACGCAAGGGAACAAATGGAGGGGGCGAATGTGGAGATGCGGGCAGGCGGTGGTGTTTGTGGGCATGTGGTGGGGAGAAGGGCGGGGGCGGGAGGACAGAGGCGAGGCGACTGCGTGCTTGCTCGCTCGCTCGCGTGTCTTTTGTTTTTGTGTTTGTTTTTCCATCGTTTGGTCGCCTTGGAGCCTGTCGGTCCCGTCCGTGTGTGGCCACGCTTCGGGTGCGTGTATGTTTGTACGTTTCGTTTGTTCGTCTTCTGCAGCAGAGGCGGTGCGCGGCAGTGGGAACGCCTGCCTGGCGGCTGGGACGGCCAGCAAATGCGGTTGGATGGGCGGCCACAGCACCGCACCTGTGCCCAAGGAGGCGACGCTGGCGGCGGGGCCCCCTCGGATGCGGCCGGCTGGGGGCTGTGTGCGCTGCCGCTGCCGCTGCCGCCGCCGCCGCCGCCGCCGCCGCCGCCGCCGCCGCCGCCGCCGCCGCCGCCGCCGCCGCCGCCGGTGCTGGTGCTGGTGCTGGTGCAGCAGCAACAACGACGAACAACGAGTAAGCAAGAAGAGGACGAAGCGGATGGCTGGTGGGTGAGTGCATTTATTTAGGCGGTCGACAAGGCAGTGCGTGATGTGGCGTTGTGACGGGGGTTTGCTCACGTGGCCTCGTTTGTGTTGATGCGCAGGAAGATGAGATGCGGGCAGACGCAGACGCGTACAGAGAGACGAGCCCGGTCTGCAGCAGGATGTGTGGCGCGGCGCGCCGAGTGCAGAGCAGCGCGCGCCGCCTGGGCCGGGCTGGGCCCGCCCGGCGGCGGGCCGCGCTGTTGTCGCGGACGTGAGCGCCCCCTGGCGGGTGGTCGGAGGCGGCGCGGTGGACGTGTGTCCGGTTGGCCAGTGCACATTGCGAGTGGCTGGCTGGCGGTCGGCGGCGAGACGGGAGAGGAGGTATGTGTCGCGGGCGCCTTTGCTGCGCTGCGTCGTTGCGTGCCTGGGCGTGCGCCTGTCGACTGTGTGTGACTGTGTTGGGCGTTGTGCCACGTACGTGTGTGCTCGGCCGAAGGCGTCGGAAGAAAAAGAGAGAGAGAGACGGGCGGGAAAGTGGGTCGGTGTGCGTGCGTCGCCCGTGATGCGATGATGTCGCGTCATGTCATGTCATGTCTTTGCGAAACGGCTGCCGAGAGGTGTGTGGTGGCGAGCGGGAATGTGCGTTTGGTGGTTGCCGGCCGGCCGGCAGTTGTTGGTGGTTCCTCCTGTGTGGTTGTTTGTGCTGCTTTGATGGCAACGTGGAAGGACGCCGGTTTTTCCGTGCCTTGCGTGTGGTTGTGTCGACGGTGACTGGTTGGGGGTGTGCGCCGATGCACGTGCCATGTTGTTATGTTTGGGTCGTGAGTGTGTTTTTGGCTGTGTTGTTGTGTACGGGAAGGGGGAGAGAGGAGGAGGCGGCGGCGGCGGCGGCGGCGGCGGGGGTGATAGTGCGTGCAGTAGTGCCGTTGCGACGGGCGTCGGGTGGAGCCGTGCGTAGTGGCGGAAAGGTGTAGGTTGCGGGAAGCGAGCCCGTCGCGTGTCGTCGTCGACGACGGGGTCGCGTGCGCTGTGAATCGAGAGTGGCGGGAAAGGGGCAGCGTGCCGCTGTGTCGTGGTCGTTAGCAGAGGCCTGTGTGCCTGTCCGTTTGTTTTCTGTCGGACGCTTGGTGCGAGGTGTTTGTTTTGTTTTGTTGCCGCCGCCGCGGTTGTTTTTGTTTGTCGGCTGTGCTGTGTCGGTGGGTCGGCGAGCTGTTTTGCGGTGCGTGAATGTGTTGGTGCAAAAGTGGCGGCGGCGTCATGGCTGCGACCGCGACGAGCCGCGGGCGCGCCATTGATGATGTTGAACACAGAGCGGCTGTGTGCAATGGGAGGCCTTGTGTACGGGTAGCGGTGTTGTCGTACGTGCATCCGGCCCGGTGCGGAAAGCGCCGTTGCGGTTGCGGGTTGCCTCTGGTCGCGACGTGTGGTGCTCGGCTTTGTGGGTTTTTTTGGTGCCCCTTTGGCCGGTGGGTGGTGTTTGTTGTTTTGTGTGTGTGTGTGTGTGTGTGTGTGTGTGGTCGGTCTCTTTGGCGCTCGGTATATATCTGCCTCCTGCTCGGTCTTGTTGTCGACGTCGTCTGTAGTTTTTTGCGGCTTGCCGACGACCGACCGACCGAACTACTACCTACCTGTGACAGCTACGTGTGGCGCCCGAAGGTGAACGTAACGTGACCTCGGCGCCCTTAGCCTAACCTAAGATGTCCGGCCGTAAGGTAGGTGCGGCCACCTGACGCCTCACGTCCGAACGCTTAACCTAACTTTGACGCCTAACCTAACTTTAACCCTTAACCTAACCCACGTCCACCTAACGTAACCTAACCTAACCCAAGCGACGCCAACCCTAACCTAAGGTGTTGTACACTGCGAATGTCGAAGGCATGTTATAGTCTTAGGTGGAGAGCACTACACGCAACAAGCGGCTACACGGGTAGCAGGGGTTGTGTGGCGTGGGCTGGGCGGTTTTGTTAGGTTAGATGGCCTTGGGCAAGTACAGAAAGGGGGCAACAGCAGCCTCAACGGGTGCGGGGACCAAGCAGCAATCGGTATCGTTTGTTAATTGTCAACTGTCGAAGCTGCGTTGGTACAGTACCGGAACCGCAAGCGCTGACAGAGAAAGCACCGAAGCTCTGCAATCGTGATAAGGTACAGAAAGCTGGCTGACGCCAGGGATAAATTCTGCCGAAATTGTCACAAAGGTACAGACGGTGTTTTAGAAAGGCTCGATTGCATGCAACCGGTGGTGGTGTGTTCGTCGCTGTTTGAGTAGTAGTTTTGATCCTGTAGTGAAGTAGAGGTGGATGGTTCCTGTGAAATATTGTGGGTGGAGGTTACACCCAACAACCGAGCTAGGTTTAATAATAATTGGCTCCTTTGACCGACCTCCCGACGCAGCAGCATTAGTGGCAGAACAACGGAGAGACGGATTTTGGAAACACATTTCACATACATTTTCCTCAGCATGTTAGGGTCTTAGGTGGAGATTTCAATTTACCCGATATAGACTGGGACACTCAGATGATGTTCAGGACGGGTGGTAGGGGGACAGAGAGCATCGAGTGACATTATACTGAGTGCACTGTCCGAAAATCACCTCGAGCAAAATGAACAGAGAACCGACTCGTGGAGATAACATCGTGGACCTACGGATGACAAACAGACCCGAACGTGTTTCGACTCTGTATGTGCAGAACAGGGACGCAGTGATCATAAGGCCGTTGCAGGGAGGACGGTGTATCTATCTGTTTTGGCTAGCAAGAGTAATAGAAGGCAGATTTGCAGACGACCCGACAGATGAAAAGGCAAATGCCTGTTCCGACACTGACAATGTTGAGTGTTCATGGAGAAAGTGCAAGGCAATGGTAAAAATGCGTTTTTAGACAGGTACGTGCCGAGTGTCGAACTGTGAGGGATGGGAAAAAAAACCCACCGTGGTATACTACAACAACAACGTTAGGAAACTGTTGCGAAAGCAAAGAGAGCTTCACCCAAAGTTTAAACGCAGCCAAAACCTCCGAGACAAACAGAAGCTAAACGATGTCCAAAGTGTGAGCGTAAGGAGGGCTATGCGTGAAGCGTTCAGTGAATTCGAAAGTAGAACAAACCCTATGTACCGACGTTGACAGAAAATGCTAGGACGTTCCGGTCTTGCGTTGAATCAGTAAGTGGCTCGAAACAGCATATCCAGACACTCCGGCATGGTGATGGCATTGAAACAGAGGATGACACGCGTAAAGCTGTGAAATACCTAAACACCTGTTTCCAAAGCTGTTTCACAGAGGACGGACCGCACTGCAGTTCCGTCTCTAAATGCTCGCACGAACGAGAAACCGGCTGACATCGAAATAAGTGTCCAAGGAGGAATGGGAAAGTCCGCCGGACCCGACGGGATTACCAATTCGCGATTCCTACACAGGGTACGCGAAACAACCTGCCCCCCTTCTAACAGCCGTGTACCGCAAGTCTCTGGAGAGGAAGGGAGGGTTCCAAATGATTGGAAAAGAGCACAGGTAGTCCCAGTCGTCGAGCAGATGCGCAAAAACCATAGACCCATATCTCTGACGTCGATGTGTTGTAGAACATGTTGTTTGCTCGAGTATCATGTCGTTTGTGGAAACTCCAGAGTCTACTATGTAGGAATCCATGTTGGATTCCGGAAACAGCGATCGTGTGTGAGACCCCCAGCTCGCTTTATTTGCGCATGAGACCCAGAAAATATGAGATACAGGCTCCCAGGTGGATGCCATTGTCGTTGACGTCCGGAAGGCGTTCGATACAGCTCCGCACCGTCGCCTGATAAACGACGTAAGAGTCTACAGAATATCAGACCAACTGTGTGGCTGGATTGACGAGATGTTAGCAGACGGAACACAGCATGTTGTTATCAATGGAGAGACAGACGTCTACAGACGTTAAAGTAACCCCTGGCGTGCCACGGGGGAGTGTTATGGGACCATTGCTTTTCACAATTCATATCATATAAATGAGCTAGTAGATAGTGCCGGACGTTCCATGCGTCGTTTCGCGGATGATGTGCTGTATGTAGTATACAGAGAGGTTGCAGGACGATCGGCAGCGGATAGGCACCCGGTGCAGGGAGTGGCAACTGTCCCCTTAACATAGACAAATGTGATGTATTGCGAATATACAGAAAGAAGGATCGTTTATTGTATGATTGATTATATGATAGCGGGACAAACACTGGTAGCTGTGACGTCTGTAAAATATGTATCTGGGAGTATGCGTGCGGAATGATTTGGAAGTGGAATGATGATCAGATAAAAGTAATTGTTGGTAAGGCGGGTACCAGGTTGAGATGCACTGGGAGAATGCTTAGCAAAAATGTAGTCCATCAACAAAGGAGGTGGCTTACAAAAACACGCGTTCGACCGACCCATACGTGAGTGTTGCCCACCAGTGTGGGATGCGTAGCAGGTCGGGTTGACGGAGGAGATAGAGAAAGGTCCAACGTTTCGTCACAGGGTTATGTGGTAACCGTGATAGTTAAGTGGCAGACTCTGCAAGGGAGGCGCTCTCTGCATCGCGGTGTAGCT
Organism: Schistocerca nitens; assembly: GCF_023898315.1. Classification (NCBI taxonomy): domain Eukaryota; kingdom Metazoa; phylum Arthropoda; class Insecta; order Orthoptera; family Acrididae; genus Schistocerca; species Schistocerca nitens. The sequence goes on from NW_026045749.1 coordinate 67,702, forward strand.
TGCTCGCCAGGTTTTCGAGAGGGTGCGTTTCCGGATGAGGTATCGAATATATTGCTTCCCCGTACGTATATACCTCCCGAGGAGATCCCGAATGTAGTAAAAGTAGAGAGATTCGAGCGCGCACGGAGGCTTTCAGACAGTCGTTGTTCCCGCGAACCATACGCGACTGGAACGGCAAAGGGAGGCAATGACGACAGTGGCACGTAACGTAAAAAGTGCCCTCCGCCACACACCGTTGGGTGGCTTGCGGCGTATAAATGTAGGAGGTCGGCTGTCGTGTGTGCTTGGAGGCAGATTCGGTGTGTCTGTAGTTGCGGACGGCGGTCAGCCCCCCTCGCGTAAGCGGCGAGGGGCGGCGGCGCTCGGTTGGCCGGTGCCGATGTTGCGCAGGCGGCGCCCGTTTTGTTTGCGGCGGGCAATTTTGTGAGAAAGGGGCGCGAATGTTGGCGGGCGAGGTGGCCCGACGGCTGCGGGCCGATCGGGAAACGGTGGGAGGGCGATGGGGCGGCGGAGGTGCGTTTGCACGGCCGGCATCGCCGCACGCCTCCGCTTGTGTGGCTGTGGCGGCGGCCGCGCTGGCCGGGCTGGCGCGGCGACGGTGTGGCACTTTTGCCGAAGGTTTGGCCATTGTGGCGGGTCGTCGGCTGGGGCTGTGGGGGCGGCATGTGGGCGGGGGCGGCGATTCTCGGCGGGCCGAGCCAGGCTGTAGCGCGCGGTAGCTGCAGTTTGGCCGTGGTTTGCGGCGCTGCCGTGGCGACTGGTTGGCGACTGTGGTGTGGCCGTGTGTAGCCCCATCCTCGGTGGTTTGAACGGCGCGGGTGGTTGCGGCGCAGGTTTGGGGCTGGTCCGCACAGGCTGTCGGACGTTGGGCGGTAGCAAGCGCGGGAGGCGCGGCGCGGCGGCGCGCAGAGTGGCGGCCGCTCTCTCGGCCGTCCGCGCCCGCCCGCGACACTGGCTGGGCCTGGCGGCGCGGCGGCTATTCTCTGCCGCCGTGCTTGCCGCCTGCCGCTCTCGCTCTCGCTCTCGTGTGTGTACGCGCGTCGTCGAAATAATGGCAGATCAGGCGGCTACGAACGAGACTGCTGCGGCACCCGCCGCCACCGGCACGACGAAGAAGGCCAAGTCTGCGGCGTCTGCGAAGAAGCCGCGCGCCAAGCCTGCGCACCCGCGCACCTCTGAGATGGTGACGGCCGCCATCAAGAGTCTGAAGGAGCGCGGCGGCTCGTCGCTGCAGGCGATCAAGAAGTACATTGCCGCGCACTACAAGCTGGACGCGGAGAAGCTGGCGCCCTTTATCAAGAAGTACCTCAAGTCGGCCGTCGTGGCTGGCGAGCTGGTGCAGACGAAGGGGAAGGGCGCGTCCGGCTCTTTCAAGCTTGCCGGCGCCGGCGGCGGGGCGGCCGAGGGCGGCAAGGCCCGTGCCGGCGGTGCGAAGAAGAAGCGCGCCGCTCCGGCCAGCAAGGAGAAGAAGGGCGCCCGTGCGGCCGGCGCAAAGAAGGCTGGTGGCGTGAAGGCGGCGACCGGTCGGAAGGCGGGCGCCGCCAAGAAGGCGTCTGCGGCGTCGGCGGCTCCCGCGGGTGCGAAGAAGGCGGCTGCGGCCAAGCCGGCCAAGGCCAAGTCGCCGTCGAAGGCGAAGAAGGCCGCGAAGGTTCCGACGAAGAAGCCGAAGGCGCCGCGCCCGAAGAAGGCGACGACGCCGTCTAAGGCGAAGGCTTCGCCCAAGAAGAAGAAGTGAAGTTAAAGTAAAGAAAGGAAAGGGGAAGGAAGGGAAGGGCTGGCGCTTGACCCCGTCGTCCCCCACCCCCCTCCCCCGCGTCGTCTAGTGGCGCGCGATGGCACGGCTGCGCGCGGCCCAAAACGGCCCTTCTCAGGGCCATCAGAGGACGTCGGGAAGGCGTTGATTGTCGTGCTTGGCGCGTTGTGTTGTCTTGTTTGGGTGGCCGTGCGTGCATGCGCCGGGGTGTGTGTGTGTGTGTGTGTGTGTGTGTGTGGGGTTGGTTGGTGTTTGTGTGGCGTTTCTGTATGACCCTTGTGGGTACTGTGTGCGTGCCGTGGTGGTTGGATTGTGGGGCCGGTGGCGGTAGGCGGCGGCGCGCGGTAGCGGAGCGGTTGTGGCCGTTTTGTTTTGTGTTTTGTATTTTGTGCGGCGGCCGACGGTTGGTTTCTCATGTTTCTGGAGACTCTGTTTGTTTGCTTGCTTTGCGGATGGCGCGTCTTGTTTGTTATGTGTGTGTCCTCTCTGTGTGAAAGGGGGACGGGGACGTTGAGACGTGGAAGTGGCCGGCGGGAATTGGGAAGGCGCGGTGGCGCCTCGGAGACGGCGGCGGCCAGCCACCCGTGGTGACGTCGTCCGGCTGTTTGTTTGTGTGTATTTGAAGGGGTGGGGTGGGATGACGTCGATTGTGATTGTTGGCGAGAGCGGCTGTGTACGGGAGGGAGGGTGGGGAATTGTGGTGGTTGTTTTAACGGGGCTAGAGAGAGAGGCTGGGCGGCAAGACCGACAAAAGTTTTGCTCGCGACGGAGAGATGTTAGTGGCCCTGAAAAGGGCCGTTTTTTTTGTGTTGCGCGCGTGCGGTGCCGTGCCGCGGCTAAGCGGTTTAGGCGCGCTCGCCGCGGATGCGGCGCGCGAGCTGGATGTCCTTGGGCATGATGGTGACGCGCTTGGCGTGGATTGCGCACAGGTTGGTGTCTTCGAAGAGGCCGACGAGGTAGGCCTCGCTGGCCTCCTGCAGGGCCATGACTGCGGAGCTCTGGAAGCGCAGGTCGGTCTTGAAGTCCTGGGCGATCTCGCGCACTAGGCGCTGGAACGGCAGCTTGCGGATGAGCAGCTCTGTGCTCTTCTGGTAGCGCCTGATTTCTCGCAGGGCGACGGTGCCCGGCCTGTAGCGGTGGGGCTTCTTGACGCCGCCGGTGGCGGGCGCGCTCTTCCTCGCCGCCTTGGTGGCGAGCTGTTTGCGCGGCGCCTTTCCGCCGGTGGACTTGCGGGCCGTTTGCTTTGTGCGGGCCATAGCGGTTAGCGGTGCGTGCGGTAGCGAAGCGTCCGGTGCTGCCTTGACAACGGGCCCGCGCGGGCCCGTGCTGCGCTTATATGCCCTCGGTGCGCGTGGTGGGGGGAGGGCGGGCCAGAGTCTATATAGGGGGGCGGCGCGCGCTCACGGCGCACCATCACCGTCGAAAACCTAAAACAGAAGAGGGGCCTGGTGCAATGCTTTCGCTGCCAGGGGATGGGGCACGTGGCTCGCCACTGCTCCTTCCCCGAGAAGTGCGTTAAGTGTGCCGGGGCCCATGCCAGCAGACTGTGTCCGCTGCCGAGGGCGCACGCGCCCAAGTGTGCAAACTGCAGCGGCCCACACGTGGCGAGCTACCGCGGCTGCGAAGTCTTCAAAGCCGCAATAGCTCGCCAAAACGGGCAGCAGGCGAAGACGACTGCCGACCGCTCCCTCCGCCGTCCGCGCCCAGGCGCAAAACCGGCGAGGCGGCCGGCACAAGCCAGACAGACGCCGGCAGCCAATGCTGCCACCACCGTCCCCACTGAAGGGGGCAACCGAAGCTGGCGCACCCGCGTCAGAAAACGTGCGCGCGAGCGCACGCCAGATGACCAGCGCGCCTACCAACCCCACGGAAAGGCGCGCAGAGAAGACGACGAGACGACGGGAGGCGAAAGGCGCGGCAACGCGCCAGCCGCCTCACGCCACACAGCAGCAGCCAGCCAAGGCGCCACAACAACAGCGCTGGAAGGAGGGCTGGCCGCAGCAATTTCAGCACTCTCTGCGGCAATCGACAAGGTAACTCACCTTGCCGACACGCTGCAGAGAGTGGCTGAAACAGTGATGATGGCCTCACCGGCGGCTGTTCAACAGCCGTCGAAATAAGACGCTCCCAACGCCGTCCGCGCCGGGAGCACTGAAGACGGCCTGTCCACGGACAAGCACCGTTGTCCGCACACGCGGGCAACCCAGAAGCCAATATATATCCTGAAAAGGGCCAACGAGAAGACACGAAAAAGAAGAGAAGAATTACCAACACATCGTCAAAGAGATGAATGGAGGCAGTGCAGGGACATCCTGCAGGGACTCTACCAACCAGGGTGAAGACCGCACACCCTGAAGAAGATGGTCTAGCGTCACGGCGCACCGTAGCCGACTCGCTAGCGCCGGGTGAGGAGCTGCCGCTTGTGCTTTTTTTGTTGCTTGAGGAGGAGGAAGAATGACAGGCCGCGGCAAGGGAGGAAAGGGGCTGGGCAAGGGTGGCGCCAAGCGGCACCGCAAGGTGTTGCGCGACAACATCCAGGGCATCACGAAGCCCGCCATCCGCCGCCTGGCTCGCAGGGGCGGCGTGAAGCGCATCTCTGGTCTGATCTACGAGGAGACCCGCGGAGTGCTGAAGGTGTTCCTGGAGAACGTGATCCGCGACGCGGTGACGTACACTGAGCACGCCAAGCGCAAGACTGTGACGGCCATGGACGTGGTGTACGCCCTGAAGAGGCAGGGGCGCACCCTGTACGGTTTCGGCGGTTAGGCAGGCAGCCGGTGTGCTGTGCTGTGGCCTTCCCGCGGCCGTGCCGTTGCCCGTGCTTGGTGGGAGAGACGAAAAACGGCCCTTTTCAGGGCCACCACACTGTTCGGAAATTGAAAAGTGCGAAAGGGTCTGTGTTGCCTGCCTGCCTCTGTGTGTGTGTGTTTGTTGTTGTTGTTGTTGTTGTTGTGCGCCTCTGTTGCTTTGCGTGCGTGCGTTCCGTTTGGAGTTTCGACGTGACGTGTGTGATGATGGATGCGGGAGGGCGCGGCTGAGTCCGGTGTGTGCGTGGTTTGTTTGTGGCGCGGGCCGGATCATCGATCGGATCAGCTGTTTGGTTTGGTTTGGTTTGTCCTGTGCCTGTGTGTTTGGAGAGCGCGCGCGGCGGCCCGCGTGTCGTCCGTCGTCGGGCCGTTACGCGCTCTTTTAATTATGAACATATTAACAATGATCACATCACATTATTGGTGTATTGATGTCGTTGTCGTTGTTTGGAACGCGACTGTGCGTGCGTGGAGGGGTGCAGAAAAAATGTGTGTGTGTTCGGCCACACGGGCTGTGGACAAGATGGCGGACGTGCGCCGGCGCTGTGGACGTTGTTGTAAAGTGCGGCGAGGACGACGGAAACTTTGCTTTGGACGTAGGTTTGTGTGGTGGCCCTGAAAAGGGCCGATTGTTGTGAGGCGAGCCGGCAAGGCAAAGGCGCGTTTGCGTTTGCGTGCAGGGAGCACGCAAGCGCAGCGCCGCGGTCCCTGTTTAGGCCTTCTTCTCGGTCTTCTTTGGCAGCAGGACGGCCTGGATGTTGGGCAGGACACCACCCTGTGCGATGGTGACGCCCGACAAGAGCTTGTTGAGCTCCTCGTCGTTGCGGATGGCGAGCTGCAGGTGGCGCGGGATGATGCGCGTCTTCTTGTTGTCGCGGGCCGCGTTTCCGGCCAGCTCGAGCACCTCAGCCGCGAGGTACTCCATGACGGCGGCGAGGTAGACGGGCGCCCCGGCGCCGACGCGCTCGGCGTAGTTTCCCTTGCGCAGGAGGCGGTGGATTCTGCCGACCGGGAACTGGAGCCCAGCCCTGCTTGAGCGGGACTTTGACTTGCCCTTGACTTTGCCTCCCTTTCCGCGTCCGGACATGGCGTTTGGCTAGTGGCGTAAGCGCTAAACACGTAACCGTAACGGTGCGAGCCGCAGCGAGTCGAGCAGCGGAGTGCGTGCGTGTGCCGGCGGCGGCGGGGTGGGGGTCCCTTTATGGGCTCGGGTGCGGCGGCCGGTTGCGCGCGCGCCCCATTGGTCGGCGGCCGCAACAGGGCGAGCTGGTAAAGGTGCGGTGTTGCGGTAGCGGCGGGTGCCACTGTGTGGGGAGACGCTGACTAGAGCGGAGCGCTTGCTGCCTGTTGTTGTACGTTCGAGATGCCGCCCAAGACTAGCGGGAAGGCCGCCAAGAAGGCCGGCAAGGCGCAGAAGAACATTTCGAAGGGCGACAAGAAGAAGAAGCGCAAGAGGAAGGAGAGCTATGCCATCTACATCTACAAGGTGCTGAAGCAGGTGCACCCCGACACGGGCATCTCGTCGAAGGCGATGAGCATCATGAACAGCTTCGTGAACGACATTTTCGAGCGCATTGCGGCCGAGGCGTCTCGCCTGGCGCACTACAACAAGCGCTCGACCATCACGTCCCGCGAGATCCAGACGGCTGTGCGGCTCTTGCTGCCTGGCGAGCTGGCCAAGCACGCCGTGAGCGAGGGCACGAAGGCGGTGACCAAGTACACGAGCTCCAAGTAAGGAGGAGGTTGTTACTTCGGCTCTTGGAAGGAAGGAAGGAAGGAAGGAAGGAAGGAAGGAAGGAAGGAAGCTCCCTCCGTTGCGAGAGCGGCAAAACGGCCCTTTTCAGGGCCACCAAATTGCCTTTGCGGGAAGAGCGGAATTGTTTGTGTGTGTGTGAGTGAGTGAGTGAGTGAGAGGGGCGGCATAGCTACCCGGTTTGGTTGGTTGCGAGGCAGCTGGTGGTGCTGCTGTGCCGTGGTGGTGTGGTCTCGAATGTGGTTGTGGTTGTGGTTACTGGGGTACGGCCGCGAGGGTTTGGTTGCCGCCGGTGTGACGTGGAATGCGTGCACGAGTCTTGGCGTGGTTGTTTGTCGACACACAGATAGATCGATAGGAGGTGTTGGTGCTGTCTGTGGCGCTGATTCATGTCTTTGTCTCCGTCTGCCCGGTTAGTCACGTGACTGCAATTGAAAGTCCTCGCGATTGATTGATTGTTGGATGTCACCGTTACGGCCGTCTGTTGTCACATCATACATGATGGCGAGGGTGAAATGTTGTGTTGCCGTCGACTATTCCCTTTGCTGTACGGCGCGTTGGTGTGTGTGTGTTGGTGACGTTTTAAATGGACGTGTCGTACTATCATCCATTACGAAGTCGCCAAGAAATGTACGGGCGGGTGGGGTAGGCGACACGCACGGTGGTGTACCTATTTGGCCCTTGATTTGATGATAGCCGTTTCTGCAGTTTGACTGATGATTGATTGGACTGTTGTGCGCACGCACGTCATTCACGGTGCACGTGTGTTCGGTTGAGTACAGTAAGCGTGAGGCTAGACGACGACGGTCGTTGTTTGTTGTTATGGGCGTACACGCGTTTCGTTGGTCTGTGTCCCCCGGTGTGAAATGGCAGGTGTGTCGGTGATGTGATCCGATCCGGCGGCTCTGAGTAACTGTCAATATCGGCGCGGTACACCGGCGTCATGGCAACGTGTCGGTGTTCACACCAGTCGCACTGTGGCACCGTCGGCGCCGCGAACGGTGACGAAAGGCTGACCTTTGATCGGTCGAGTGTCGTGTCTGGGCAGAACGTGTGGAATGAGCAAAACTGTTGGGGACGGAAACAATGGTGGAGGAGGGGAACGGAAAGTAATAAAACAAACAAAATGGAGAAGCAATCACCGGAAAACGAAGCAGGGAAAAACGGAGAGGCGCTGTCTATAGCAACGGAACGTTCCCGTGCATTGCAGCCGCACTGAAAGGCGTTTACGGCGCGGCTGCAGGTGTCGGCCGTGGTGACGGCTGAATTGCATTGCCTTCCCGGATGAAACGTTCGCCGACATGGCTCGGAGGAGGAATCTATGAGAATGCGTTGCCCTTGCCTGCCGTTTCGTGTGCCCTCCTGTTGTGTACGCTGTTGTTGTCCGGTGTAGCGAAGGGTGTGTATGTAGGGGTGTGTGTGTGTTTAGTGGGGAATTGGAAGGTCGATAGCTGCCGTCACGGTCAAGATAACGCAGTCAAAGGTGTCGCGAAAAAGTGTGTTAGCCGTGGTTGGTTGGTTCGTGTGTTTTAAAGAGAATGGACGAGAGAGAGAAAGTAGGTGGAGAGTGCGTTGCGTGTTGCCTAACTGCGTCCGCGAATATGGCAGTAGTTGGTGGTGGGCGTGCCCTTGCATGTGGCCCGGAAGGCGTGTCCGTTTCGCGGTAGTGGCACCGCTGCTGGCATATTCGGGAGATGGGAGGGGCGCGAAAGGAGAAAGGAGACGCGGAGGCTTTTAAAGACGGGGAGGGCGCGTGTGGGTGGCTCGCGCTGCGCTCGGCGGTTGTGTTTGTGCAACAAATGTGTTGCCGGGAGGGGACCGTTGTTGTGGTGCGGTTGTAGCCTCAGACGCGGCCGGCAGTGAACGTGAGACGACGGATGCGGGCCGGGGCGGCGCATGTCGCCGGTGCCATGCCTTTTAAGAGCCGCGTGGTCGGGGGTGTGCGCACCGTGTGTCGTGTTGCGAGACAGCATCATTTGTGCTGCGTGGCGTGGCGTGGCGTGGGGGCGAGGAGAGCGAGCCGCGCGGTGTGCTTGTGCGCCGGAGAATGGCACACTGCGCCTGCCCGTTGAGGAGGCCGATGGCCGTGGTGTGGTGGAAATGGAGCGCGTCGGACGTGCACCAATGAGAAAGAGAAACAAAGCGGCGACAACGAACGAAAGGGGGAGGGAGGCCATTGTGTCACATGCGGCGGTGGGAGGAAAAAAAAAAAAACAAACAAACAAACAAACAAGAAACGAAGACGTAAGAAAGAGGAGAAACAACAAAGAGAATGAGTCGTGCGTTCGCGAGGGGGGGTGCGCGTGTAACTCCGGTACGCGCAGTGCCGGAGCCCAACGGCTGTGTCGTCGACGCCAGTGCTTGTCGGCCGAATGGGTGCGGGAATAGAGGCAGCGTCGGCACGGAGAAGCAAGCAAGAAGGAAGGACGCACGCGCGCTGCGGCGTTTGGCGCGGTTTGCGGCTGGCGCCTTTGGTGGCAACGGCCGGGACAAGCAGCGGTGTATGGTGGTGTGCGGGGCGGACAGGGGCGGCGGCGGTGGTGGACTGGGAGGAGGCGAGGCGGCGCCGACGGTGGCGTGTGGTACGGCGAAAACGGGACGGACGGACGGCGGATGTTGGAGAGGCGCCGCGCACGCAGACACATGGAAGGAAGGAAGGAACGAACGCAAGGGAACAAATGGAGGGGGCGAATGTGGAGATGCGGGCAGGCGGTGGTGTTTGTGGGCATGTGGTGGGGAGAAGGGCGGGGGCGGGAGGACAGAGGCGAGGCGACTGCGTGCTTGCTCGCTCGCTCGCGTGTCTTTTGTTTTTGTGTTTGTTTTTCCATCGTTTGGTCGCCTTGGAGCCTGTCGGTCCCGTCCGTGTGTGGCCACGCTTCGGGTGCGTGTATGTTTGTACGTTTCGTTTGTTCGTCTTCTGCAGCAGAGGCGGTGCGCGGCAGTGGGAACGCCTGCCTGGCGGCTGGGACGGCCAGCAAATGCGGTTGGATGGGCGGCCACAGCACCGCACCTGTGCCCAAGGAGGCGACGCTGGCGGCGGGGCCCCCTCGGATGCGGCCGGCTGGGGGCTGTGTGCGCTGCCGCTGCCGCTGCCGCCGCCGCCGCCGCCGCCGCCGCCGCCGCCGCCGCCGCCGCCGCCGCCGCCGCCGCCGCCGCCGGTGCTGGTGCTGGTGCTGGTGCAGCAGCAACAACGACGAACAACGAGTAAGCAAGAAGAGGACGAAGCGGATGGCTGGTGGGTGAGTGCATTTATTTAGGCGGTCGACAAGGCAGTGCGTGATGTGGCGTTGTGACGGGGGTTTGCTCACGTGGCCTCGTTTGTGTTGATGCGCAGGAAGATGAGATGCGGGCAGACGCAGACGCGTACAGAGAGACGAGCCCGGTCTGCAGCAGGATGTGTGGCGCGGCGCGCCGAGTGCAGAGCAGCGCGCGCCGCCTGGGCCGGGCTGGGCCCGCCCGGCGGCGGGCCGCGCTGTTGTCGCGGACGTGAGCGCCCCCTGGCGGGTGGTCGGAGGCGGCGCGGTGGACGTGTGTCCGGTTGGCCAGTGCACATTGCGAGTGGCTGGCTGGCGGTCGGCGGCGAGACGGGAGAGGAGGTATGTGTCGCGGGCGCCTTTGCTGCGCTGCGTCGTTGCGTGCCTGGGCGTGCGCCTGTCGACTGTGTGTGACTGTGTTGGGCGTTGTGCCACGTACGTGTGTGCTCGGCCGAAGGCGTCGGAAGAAAAAGAGAGAGAGAGACGGGCGGGAAAGTGGGTCGGTGTGCGTGCGTCGCCCGTGATGCGATGATGTCGCGTCATGTCATGTCATGTCTTTGCGAAACGGCTGCCGAGAGGTGTGTGGTGGCGAGCGGGAATGTGCGTTTGGTGGTTGCCGGCCGGCCGGCAGTTGTTGGTGGTTCCTCCTGTGTGGTTGTTTGTGCTGCTTTGATGGCAACGTGGAAGGACGCCGGTTTTTCCGTGCCTTGCGTGTGGTTGTGTCGACGGTGACTGGTTGGGGGTGTGCGCCGATGCACGTGCCATGTTGTTATGTTTGGGTCGTGAGTGTGTTTTTGGCTGTGTTGTTGTGTACGGGAAGGGGGAGAGAGGAGGAGGCGGCGGCGGCGGCGGCGGCGGCGGGGGTGATAGTGCGTGCAGTAGTGCCGTTGCGACGGGCGTCGGGTGGAGCCGTGCGTAGTGGCGGAAAGGTGTAGGTTGCGGGAAGCGAGCCCGTCGCGTGTCGTCGTCGACGACGGGGTCGCGTGCGCTGTGAATCGAGAGTGGCGGGAAAGGGGCAGCGTGCCGCTGTGTCGTGGTCGTTAGCAGAGGCCTGTGTGCCTGTCCGTTTGTTTTCTGTCGGACGCTTGGTGCGAGGTGTTTGTTTTGTTTTGTTGCCGCCGCCGCGGTTGTTTTTGTTTGTCGGCTGTGCTGTGTCGGTGGGTCGGCGAGCTGTTTTGCGGTGCGTGAATGTGTTGGTGCAAAAGTGGCGGCGGCGTCATGGCTGCGACCGCGACGAGCCGCGGGCGCGCCATTGATGATGTTGAACACAGAGCGGCTGTGTGCAATGGGAGGCCTTGTGTACGGGTAGCGGTGTTGTCGTACGTGCATCCGGCCCGGTGCGGAAAGCGCCGTTGCGGTTGCGGGTTGCCTCTGGTCGCGACGTGTGGTGCTCGGCTTTGTGGGTTTTTTTGGTGCCCCTTTGGCCGGTGGGTGGTGTTTGTTGTTTTGTGTGTGTGTGTGTGTGTGTGTGTGTGTGGTCGGTCTCTTTGGCGCTCGGTATATATCTGCCTCCTGCTCGGTCTTGTTGTCGACGTCGTCTGTAGTTTTTTGCGGCTTGCCGACGACCGACCGACCGAACTACTACCTACCTGTGACAGCTACGTGTGGCGCCCGAAGGTGAACGTAACGTGACCTCGGCGCCCTTAGCCTAACCTAAGATGTCCGGCCGTAAGGTAGGTGCGGCCACCTGACGCCTCACGTCCGAACGCTTAACCTAACTTTGACGCCTAACCTAACTTTAACCCTTAACCTAACCCACGTCCACCTAACGTAACCTAACCTAACCCAAGCGACGCCAACCCTAACCTAAGGTGTTGTACACTGCGAATGTCGAAGGCATGTTATAGTCTTAGGTGGAGAGCACTACACGCAACAAGCGGCTACACGGGTAGCAGGGGTTGTGTGGCGTGGGCTGGGCGGTTTTGTTAGGTTAGATGGCCTTGGGCAAGTACAGAAAGGGGGCAACAGCAGCCTCAACGGGTGCGGGGACCAAGCAGCAATCGGTATCGTTTGTTAATTGTCAACTGTCGAAGCTGCGTTGGTACAGTACCGGAACCGCAAGCGCTGACAGAGAAAGCACCGAAGCTCTGCAATCGTGATAAGGTACAGAAAGCTGGCTGACGCCAGGGATAAATTCTGCCGAAATTGTCACAAAGGTACAGACGGTGTTTTAGAAAGGCTCGATTGCATGCAACCGGTGGTGGTGTGTTCGTCGCTGTTTGAGTAGTAGTTTTGATCCTGTAGTGAAGTAGAGGTGGATGGTTCCTGTGAAATATTGTGGGTGGAGGTTACACCCAACAACCGAGCTAGGTTTAATAATAATTGGCTCCTTTGACCGACCTCCCGACGCAGCAGCATTAGTGGCAGAACAACGGAGAGACGGATTTTGGAAACACATTTCACATACATTTTCCTCAGCATGTTAGGGTCTTAGGTGGAGATTTCAATTTACCCGATATAGACTGGGACACTCAGATGATGTTCAGGACGGGTGGTAGGGGGACAGAGAGCATCGAGTGACATTATACTGAGTGCACTGTCCGAAAATCACCTCGAGCAAAATGAACAGAGAACCGACTCGTGGAGATAACATCGTGGACCTACGGATGACAAACAGACCCGAACGTGTTTCGACTCTGTATGTGCAGAACAGGGACGCAGTGATCATAAGGCCGTTGCAGGGAGGACGGTGTATCTATCTGTTTTGGCTAGCAAGAGTAATAGAAGGCAGATTTGCAGACGACCCGACAGATGAAAAGGCAAATGCCTGTTCCGACACTGACAATGTTGAGTGTTCATGGAGAAAGTGCAAGGCAATGGTAAAAATGCGTTTTTAGACAGGTACGTGCCGAGTGTCGAACTGTGAGGGATGGGAAAAAAAACCCACCGTGGTATACTACAACAACAACGTTAGGAAACTGTTGCGAAAGCAAAGAGAGCTTCACCCAAAGTTTAAACGCAGCCAAAACCTCCGAGACAAACAGAAGCTAAACGATGTCCAAAGTGTGAGCGTAAGGAGGGCTATGCGTGAAGCGTTCAGTGAATTCGAAAGTAGAACAAACCCTATGTACCGACGTTGACAGAAAATGCTAGGACGTTCCGGTCTTGCGTTGAATCAGTAAGTGGCTCGAAACAGCATATCCAGACACTCCGGCATGGTGATGGCATTGAAACAGAGGATGACACGCGTAAAGCTGTGAAATACCTAAACACCTGTTTCCAAAGCTGTTTCACAGAGGACGGACCGCACTGCAGTTCCGTCTCTAAATGCTCGCACGAACGAGAAACCGGCTGACATCGAAATAAGTGTCCAAGGAGGAATGGGAAAGTCCGCCGGACCCGACGGGATTACCAATTCGCGATTCCTACACAGGGTACGCGAAACAACCTGCCCCCCTTCTAACAGCCGTGTACCGCAAGTCTCTGGAGAGGAAGGGAGGGTTCCAAATGATTGGAAAAGAGCACAGGTAGTCCCAGTCGTCGAGCAGATGCGCAAAAACCATAGACCCATATCTCTGACGTCGATGTGTTGTAGAACATGTTGTTTGCTCGAGTATCATGTCGTTTGTGGAAACTCCAGAGTCTACTATGTAGGAATCCATGTTGGATTCCGGAAACAGCGATCGTGTGTGAGACCCCCAGCTCGCTTTATTTGCGCATGAGACCCAGAAAATATGAGATACAGGCTCCCAGGTGGATGCCATTGTCGTTGACGTCCGGAAGGCGTTCGATACAGCTCCGCACCGTCGCCTGATAAACGACGTAAGAGTCTACAGAATATCAGACCAACTGTGTGGCTGGATTGACGAGATGTTAGCAGACGGAACACAGCATGTTGTTATCAATGGAGAGACAGACGTCTACAGACGTTAAAGTAACCCCTGGCGTGCCACGGGGGAGTGTTATGGGACCATTGCTTTTCACAATTCATATCATATAAATGAGCTAGTAGATAGTGCCGGACGTTCCATGCGTCGTTTCGCGGATGATGTGCTGTATGTAGTATACAGAGAGGTTGCAGGACGATCGGCAGCGGATAGGCACCCGGTGCAGGGAGTGGCAACTGTCCCCTTAACATAGACAAATGTGATGTATTGCGAATATACAGAAAGAAGGATCGTTTATTGTATGATTGATTATATGATAGCGGGACAAACACTGGTAGCTGTGACGTCTGTAAAATATGTATCTGGGAGTATGCGTGCGGAATGATTTGGAAGTGGAATGATGATCAGATAAAAGTAATTGTTGGTAAGGCGGGTACCAGGTTGAGATGCACTGGGAGAATGCTTAGCAAAAATGTAGTCCATCAACAAAGGAGGTGGCTTACAAAAACACGCGTTCGACCGACCCATACGTGAGTGTTGCCCACCAGTGTGGGATGCGTAGCAGGTCGGGTTGACGGAGGAGATAGAGAAAGGTCCAACGTTTCGTCACAGGGTTATGTGGTAACCGTGATAGTTAAGTGGCAGACTCTGCAAGGGAGGCGCTCTCTGCATCGCGGTGTAGCTTGCTCGCCAGGTTTTCGAGAGGGTGCGTTTCCGGATGAGGTATCGAATATATTGCTTCCCCGTACGTATATACCTCCCGAGGAGATCCCGAATGTAGTAAAAGTAGAGAGATTCGAGCGCGCACGGAGGCTTTCAGACAGTCGTTGTTCCCGCGAACCATACGCGACTGGAACGGCAAAGGGAGGCAATGACGACAGTGGCACGTAACGTAAAAAGTGCCCTCCGCCACACACCGTTGGGTGGCTTGCGGCGTATAAATGTAGGAGGTCGGCTGTCGTGTGTGCTTGGAGGCAGATTCGGTGTGTCTGTAGTTGCGGACGGCGGTCAGCCCCCCTCGCGTAAGCGGCGAGGGGCGGCGGCGCTCGGTTGGCCGGTGCCGATGTTGCGCAGGCGGCGCCCGTTTTGTTTGCGGCGGGCAATTTTGTGAGAAAGGGGCGCGAATGTTGGCGGGCGAGGTGGCCCGACGGCTGCGGGCCGATCGGGAAACGGTGGGAGGGCGATGGGGCGGCGGAGGTGCGTTTGCACGGCCGGCATCGCCGCACGCCTCCGCTTGTGTGGCTGTGGCGGCGGCCGCGCTGGCCGGGCTGGCGCGGCGACGGTGTGGCACTTTTGCCGAAGGTTTGGCCATTGTGGCGGGTCGTCGGCTGGGGCTGTGGGGGCGGCATGTGGGCGGGGGCGGCGATTCTCGGCGGGCCGAGCCAGGCTGTAGCGCGCGGTAGCTGCAGTTTGGCCGTGGTTTGCGGCGCTGCCGTGGCGACTGGTTGGCGACTGTGGTGTGGCCGTGTGTAGCCCCATCCTCGGTGGTTTGAACGGCGCGGGTGGTTGCGGCGCAGGTTTGGGGCTGGTCCGCACAGGCTGTCGGACGTTGGGCGGTAGCAAGCGCGGGAGGCGCGGCGCGGCGGCGCGCAGAGTGGCGGCCGCTCTCTCGGCCGTCCGCGCCCGCCCGCGACACTGGCTGGGCCTGGCGGCGCGGCGGCTATTCTCTGCCGCCGTGCTTGCCGCCTGCCGCTCTCGCTCTCGCTCTCGTGTGTGTACGCGCGTCGTCGAAATAATGGCAGATCAGGCGGCTACGAACGAGACTGCTGCGGCACCCGCCGCCACCGGCACGACGAAGAAGGCCAAGTCTGCGGCGTCTGCGAAGAAGCCGCGCGCCAAGCCTGCGCACCCGCGCACCTCTGAGATGGTGACGGCCGCCATCAAGAGTCTGAAGGAGCGCGGCGGCTCGTCGCTGCAGGCGATCAAGAAGTACATTGCCGCGCACTACAAGCTGGACGCGGAGAAGCTGGCGCCCTTTATCAAGAAGTACCTCAAGTCGGCCGTCGTGGCTGGCGAGCTGGTGCAGACGAAGGGGAAGGGCGCGTCCGGCTCTTTCAAGCTTGCCGGCGCCGGCGGCGGGGCGGCCGAGGGCGGCAAGGCCCGTGCCGGCGGTGCGAAGAAGAAGCGCGCCGCTCCGGCCAGCAAGGAGAAGAAGGGCGCCCGTGCGGCCGGCGCAAAGAAGGCTGGTGGCGTGAAGGCGGCGACCGGTCGGAAGGCGGGCGCCGCCAAGAAGGCGTCTGCGGCGTCGGCGGCTCCCGCGGGTGCGAAGAAGGCGGCTGCGGCCAAGCCGGCCAAGGCCAAGTCGCCGTCGAAGGCGAAGAAGGCCGCGAAGGTTCCGACGAAGAAGCCGAAGGCGCCGCGCCCGAAGAAGGCGACGACGCCGTCTAAGGCGAAGGCTTCGCCCAAGAAGAAGAAGTGAAGTTAAAGTAAAGAAAGGAAAGGGGAAGGAAGGGAAGGGCTGGCGCTTGACCCCGTCGTCCCCCACCCCCCTCCCCCGCGTCGTCTAGTGGCGCGCGATGGCACGGCTGCGCGCGGCCCAAAACGGCCCTTCTCAGGGCCATCAGAGGACGTCGGGAAGGCGTTGATTGTCGTGCTTGGCGCGTTGTGTTGTCTTGTTTGGGTGGCCGTGCGTGCATGCGCCGGGGTGTGTGTGTGTGTGTGTGTGTGTGTGTGTGTTGGTTGGTGTTTGTGTGGCGTTTCTGTATGACCCTTGTGGGTACTGTGTGCGTGCCGTGGTGGTTGGATTGTGGGGCCGGTGGCGGTAGGCGGCGGCGCGCGGTAGCGGAGCGGTTGTGGCCGTTTTGTTTTGTGTTTTGTATTTTGTGCGGCGGCCGACGGTTGGTTTCTCATGTTTCTGGAGACTCTGTTTGTTTGCTTGCTTTGCGGATGGCGCGTCTTGTTTGTTATGTGTGTGTCCTCTCTGTGTGAAAGGGGGACGGGGACGTTGAGACGTGGAAGTGGCCGGCGGGAATTGGGAAGGCGCGGTGGCGCCTCGGAGACGGCGGCGGCCAGCCACCCGTGGTGACGTCGTCCGGCTGTTTGTTTGTGTGTATTTGAAGGGGTGGGGTGGGATGACGTCGATTGTGATTGTTGGCGAGAGCGGCTGTGTACGGGAGGGAGGGTGGGGAATTGTGGTGGTTGTTTTAACGGGGCTAGAGAGAGAGGCTGGGCGGCAAGACCGACAAAAGTTTTGCTCGCGACGGAGAGATGTTAGTGGCCCTGAAAAGGGCCGTTTTTTTTGTGTTGCGCGCGTGCGGTGCCGTGCCGCGGCTAAGCGGTTTAGGCGCGCTCGCCGCGGATGCGGCGCGCGAGCTGGATGTCCTTGGGCATGATGGTGACGCGCTTGGCGTGGATTGCGCACAGGTTGGTGTCTTCGAAGAGGCCGACGAGGTAGGCCTCGCTGGCCTCCTGCAGGGCCATGACTGCGGAGCTCTGGAAGCGCAGGTCGGTCTTGAAGTCCTGGGCGATCTCGCGCACTAGGCGCTGGAACGGCAGCTTGCGGATGAGCAGCTCTGTGCTCTTCTGGTAGCGCCTGATTTCTCGCAGGGCGACGGTGCCCGGCCTGTAGCGGTGGGGCTTCTTGACGCCGCCGGTGGCGGGCGCGCTCTTCCTCGCCGCCTTGGTGGCGAGCTGTTTGCGCGGCGCCTTTCCGCCGGTGGACTTGCGGGCCGTTTGCTTTGTGCGGGCCATAGCGGTTAGCGGTGCGTGCGGTAGCGAAGCGTCCGGTGCTGCCTTGACAACGGGCCCGCGCGGGCCCGTGCTGCGCTTATATGCCCTCGGTGCGCGTGGTGGGGGGAGGGCGGGCCAGAGTCTATATAGGGGGGCGGCGCGCGCTCACGGCGCACCGTAGCCGACTCGCTAGCGCCGGGTGAGGAGCTGCCGCTTGTGCTTTTTTTGTTGCTTGAGGAGGAGGAAGAATGACAGGCCGCGGCAAGGGAGGAAAGGGGCTGGGCAAGGGTGGCGCCAAGCGGCACCGCAAGGTGTTGCGCGACAACATCCAGGGCATCACGAAGCCCGCCATCCGCCGCCTGGCTCGCAGGGGCGGCGTGAAGCGCATCTCTGGTCTGATCTACGAGGAGACCCGCGGAGTGCTGAAGGTGTTCCTGGAGAACGTGATCCGCGACGCGGTGACGTACACTGAGCACGCCAAGCGCAAGACTGTGACGGCCATGGACGTGGTGTACGCCCTGAAGAGGCAGGGGCGCACCCTGTACGGTTTCGGCGGTTAGGCAGGCAGCCGGTGTGCTGTGCTGTGGCCTTCCCGCGGCCGTGCCGTTGCCCGTGCTTGGTGGGAGAGACGAAAAACGGCCCTTTTCAGGGCCACCACACTGTTCGGAAATTGAAAAGTGCGAAAGGGTCTGTGTTGCCTGCCTGCCTCTGTGTGTGTGTGTTTGTTGTTGTTGTTGTTGTTGTTGTTGTGCGCCTCTGTTGCTTTGCGTGCGTGCGTTCCGTTTGGAGTTTCGACGTGACGTGTGTGATGATGGATGCGGGAGGGCGCGGCTGAGTCCGGTGTGTGCGTGGTTTGTTTGTGGCGCGGGCCGGATCATCGATCGGATCAGCTGTTTGGTTTGGTTTGGTTTGTCCTGTGCCTGTGTGTTTGGAGAGCGCGCGCGGCGGCCCGCGTGTCGTCCGTCGTCGGGCCGTTACGCGCTCTTTTAATTATGAACATATTAACAATGATCACATCACATTATTGGTGTATTGATGTCGTTGTCGTTGTTTGGAACGCGACTGTGCGTGCGTGGAGGGGTGCAGAAAAAATGTGTGTGTGTTCGGCCACACGGGCTGTGGACAAGATGGCGGACGTGCGCCGGCGCTGTGGACGTTGTTGTAAAGTGCGGCGAGGACGACGGAAACTTTGCTTTGGACGTAGGTTTGTGTGGTGGCCCTGAAAAGGGCCGATTGTTGTGAGGCGAGCCGGCAAGGCAAAGGCGCGTTTGCGTTTGCGTGCAGGGAGCACGCAAGCGCAGCGCCGCGGTCCCTGTTTAGGCCTTCTTCTCGGTCTTCTTTGGCAGCAGGACGGCCTGGATGTTGGGCAGGACACCACCCTGTGCGATGGTGACGCCCGACAAGAGCTTGTTGAGCTCCTCGTCGTTGCGGATGGCGAGCTGCAGGTGGCGCGGGATGATGCGCGTCTTCTTGTTGTCGCGGGCCGCGTTTCCGGCCAGCTCGAGCACCTCAGCCGCGAGGTACTCCATGACGGCGGCGAGGTAGACGGGCGCCCCGGCGCCGACGCGCTCGGCGTAGTTTCCCTTGCGCAGGAGGCGGTGGATTCTGCCGACCGGGAACTGGAGCCCAGCCCTGCTTGAGCGGGACTTTGACTTGCCCTTGACTTTGCCTCCCTTTCCGCGTCCGGACATGGCGTTTGGCTAGTGGCGTAAGCGCTAAACACGTAACCGTAACGGTGCGAGCCGCAGCGAGTCGAGCAGCGGAGTGCGTGCGTGTGCCGGCGGCGGCGGGGTGGGGGTCCCTTTATGGGCTCGGGTGCGGCGGCCGGTTGCGCGCGCGCCCCATTGGTCGGCGGCCGCAACAGGGCGAGCTGGTAAAGGTGCGGTGTTGCGGTAGCGGCGGGTGCCACTGTGTGGGGAGACGCTGACTAGAGCGGAGCGCTTGCTGCCTGTTGTTGTACGTTCGAGATGCCGCCCAAGACTAGCGGGAAGGCCGCCAAGAAGGCCGGCAAGGCGCAGAAGAACATTTCGAAGGGCGACAAGAAGAAGAAGCGCAAGAGGAAGGAGAGCTATGCCATCTACATCTACAAGGTGCTGAAGCAGGTGCACCCCGACACGGGCATCTCGTCGAAGGCGATGAGCATCATGAACAGCTTCGTGAACGACATTTTCGAGCGCATTGCGGCCGAGGCGTCTCGCCTGGCGCACTACAACAAGCGCTCGACCATCACGTCCCGCGAGATCCAGACGGCTGTGCGGCTCTTGCTGCCTGGCGAGCTGGCCAAGCACGCCGTGAGCGAGGGCACGAAGGCGGTGACCAAGTACACGAGCTCCAAGTAAGGAGGAGGTTGTTACTTCGGCTCTTGGAAGGAAGGAAGGAAGGAAGGAAGGAAGGAAGGAAGCTCCCTCCGTTGCGAGAGCGGCAAAACGGCCCTTTTCAGGGCCACCAAATTGCCTTTGCGGGAAGAGCGGAATTGTTTGTGTGTGTGTGAGTGAGTGAGTGAGTGAGAGGGGCGGCATAGCTACCCGGTTTGGTTGGTTGCGAGGCAGCTGGTGGTGCTGCTGTGCCGTGGTGGTGTGGTCTCGAATGTGGTTGTGGTTGTGGTTACTGGGGTACGGCCGCGAGGGTTTGGTTGCCGCCGGTGTGACGTGGAATGCGTGCACGAGTCTTGGCGTGGTTGTTTGTCGACACACAGATAGATCGATAGGAGGTGTTGGTGCTGTCTGTGGCGCTGATTCATGTCTTTGTCTCCGTCTGCCCGGTTAGTCACGTGACTGCAATTGAAAGTCCTCGCGATTGATTGATTGTTGGATGTCACCGTTACGGCCGTCTGTTGTCACATCATACATGATGGCGAGGGTGAAATGTTGTGTTGCCGTCGACTATTCCCTTTGCTGTACGGCGCGTTGGTGTGTGTGTGTTGGTGACGTTTTAAATGGACGTGTCGTACTATCATCCATTACGAAGTCGCCAAGAAATGTACGGGCGGGTGGGGTAGGCGACACGCACGGTGGTGTACCTATTTGGCCCTTGATTTGATGATAGCCGTTTCTGCAGTTTGACTGATGATTGATTGGACTGTTGTGCGCACGCACGTCATTCACGGTGCACGTGTGTTCGGTTGAGTACAGTAAGCGTGAGGCTAGACGACGACGGTCGTTGTTTGTTGTTATGGGCGTACACGCGTTTCGTTGGTCTGTGTCCCCCGGTGTGAAATGGCAGGTGTGTCGGTGATGTGATCCGATCCGGCGGCTCTGAGTAACTGTCAATATCGGCGCGGTACACCGGCGTCATGGCAACGTGTCGGTGTTCACACCAGTCGCACTGTGGCACCGTCGGCGCCGCGAACGGTGACGAAAGGCTGACCTTTGATCGGTCGAGTGTCGTGTCTGGGCAGAACGTGTGGAATGAGCAAAACTGTTGGGGACGGAAACAATGGTGGAGGAGGGGAACGGAAAGTAATAAAACAAACAAAATGGAGAAGCAATCACCGGAAAACGAAGCAGGGAAAAACGGAGAGGCGCTGTCTATAGCAACGGAACGTTCCCGTGCATTGCAGCCGCACTGAAAGGCGTTTACGGCGCGGCTGCAGGTGTCGGCCGTGGTGACGGCTGAATTGCATTGCCTTCCCGGATGAAACGTTCGCCGACATGGCTCGGAGGAGGAATCTATGAGAATGCGTTGCCCTTGCCTGCCGTTTCGTGTGCCCTCCTGTTGTGTACGCTGTTGTTGTCCGGTGTAGCGAAGGGTGTGTATGTAGGGGTGTGTGTGTGTTTAGTGGGGAATTGGAAGGTCGATAGCTGCCGTCACGGTCAAGATAACGCAGTCAAAGGTGTCGCGAAAAAGTGTGTTAGCCGTGGTTGGTTGGTTCGTGTGTTTTAAAGAGAATGGACGAGAGAGAGAAAGTAGGTGGAGAGTGCGTTGCGTGTTGCCTAACTGCGTCCGCGAATATGGCAGTAGTTGGTGGTGGGCGTGCCCTTGCATGTGGCCCGGAAGGCGTGTCCGTTTCGCGGTAGTGGCACCGCTGCTGGCATATTCGGGAGATGGGAGGGGCGCGAAAGGAGAAAGGAGACGCGGAGGCTTTTAAAGACGGGGAGGGCGCGTGTGGGTGGCTCGCGCTGCGCTCGGCGGTTGTGTTTGTGCAACAAATGTGTTGCCGGGAGGGGACCGTTGTTGTGGTGCGGTTGTAGCCTCAGACGCGGCCGGCAGTGAACGTGAGACGACGGATGCGGGCCGGGGCGGCGCATGTCGCCGGTGCCATGCCTTTTAAGAGCCGCGTGGTCGGGGGTGTGCGCACCGTGTGTCGTGTTGCGAGACAGCATCATTTGTGCTGCGTGGCGTGGCGTGGCGTGGGGGCGAGGAGAGCGAGCCGCGCGGTGTGCTTGTGCGCCGGAGAATGGCACACTGCGCCTGCCCGTTGAGGAGGCCGATGGCCGTGGTGTGGTGGAAATGGAGCGCGTCGGACGTGCACCAATGAGAAAGAGAAACAAAGCGGCGACAACGAACGAAAGGGGGAGGGAGGCCATTGTGTCACATGCGGCGGTGGGAGGAAAAAAAAAAAAACAAACAAACAAGAAACGAAGACGTAAGAAAGAGGAGAAACAACAAAGAGAATGAGTCGTGCGTTCGCGAGGGGGGGTGCGCGTGTAACTCCGGTACGCGCAGTGCCGGAGCCCAACGGCTGTGTCGTCGACGCCAGTGCTTGTCGGCCGAATGGGTGCGGGAATAGAGGCAGCGTCGGCACGGAGAAGCAAGCAAGAAGGAAGGACGCACGCGCGCTGCGGCGTTTGGCGCGGTTTGCGGCTGGCGCCTTTGGTGGCAACGGCCGGGACAAGCAGCGGTGTATGGTGGTGTGCGGGGCGGACAGGGGCGGCGGCGGTGGTGGACTGGGAGGAGGCGAGGCGGCGCCGACGGTGGCGTGTGGTACGGCGAAAACGGGACGGACGGACGGCGGATGTTGGAGAGGCGCCGCGCACGCAGACACATGGAAGGAAGGAAGGAACGAACGCAAGGGAACAAATGGAGGGGGCGAATGTGGAGATGCGGGCAGGCGGTGGTGTTTGTGGGCATGTGGTGGGGAGAAGGGCGGGGGCGGGAGGACAGAGGCGAGGCGACTGCGTGCTTGCTCGCTCGCTCGCGTGTCTTTTGTTTTTGTGTTTGTTTTTCCATCGTTTGGTCGCCTTGGAGCCTGTCGGTCCCGTCCGTGTGTGGCCACGCTTCGGGTGCGTGTATGTTTGTACGTTTCGTTTGTTCGTCTTCTGCAGCAGAGGCGGTGCGCGGCAGTGGGAACGCCTGCCTGGCGGCTGGGACGGCCAGCAAATGCGGTTGGATGGGCGGCCACAGCACCGCACCTGTGCCCAAGGAGGCGACGCTGGCGGCGGGGCCCCCTCGGATGCGGCCGGCTGGGGGCTGTGTGCGCTGCCGCTGCCGCTGCCGCCGCCGCCGCCGCCGCCGCCGCCGCCGCCGCCGCCGCCGCCGCCGCCGGTGCTGGTGCTGGTGCTGGTGCAGCAGCAACAACGACGAACAACGAGTAAGCAAGAAGAGGACGAAGCGGATGGCTGGTGGGTGAGTGCATTTATTTAGGCGGTCGACAAGGCAGTGCGTGATGTGGCGTTGTGACGGGGGTTTGCTCACGTGGCCTCGTTTGTGTTGATGCGCAGGAAGATGAGATGCGGGCAGACGCAGACGCGTACAGAGAGACGAGCCCGGTCTGCAGCAGGATGTGTGGCGCGGCGCGCCGAGTGCAGAGCAGCGCGCGCCGCCTGGGCCGGGCTGGGCCCGCCCGGCGGCGGGCCG
Source organism: Schistocerca nitens (assembly GCF_023898315.1). Classification (NCBI taxonomy): domain Eukaryota; kingdom Metazoa; phylum Arthropoda; class Insecta; order Orthoptera; family Acrididae; genus Schistocerca; species Schistocerca nitens. The sequence goes on from NW_026045749.1 coordinate 90,561, forward strand.
CGCTGTTGTCGCGGACGTGAGCGCCCCCTGGCGGGTGGTCGGAGGCGGCGCGGTGGACGTGTGTCCGGTTGGCCAGTGCACATTGCGAGTGGCTGGCTGGCGGTCGGCGGCGAGACGGGAGAGGAGGTATGTGTCGCGGGCGCCTTTGCTGCGCTGCGTCGTTGCGTGCCTGGGCGTGCGCCTGTCGACTGTGTGTGACTGTGTTGGGCGTTGTGCCACGTACGTGTGTGCTCGGCCGAAGGCGTCGGAAGAAAAAGAGAGAGAGAGACGGGCGGGAAAGTGGGTCGGTGTGCGTGCGTCGCCCGTGATGCGATGATGTCGCGTCATGTCATGTCATGTCTTTGCGAAACGGCTGCCGAGAGGTGTGTGGTGGCGAGCGGGAATGTGCGTTTGGTGGTTGCCGGCCGGCCGGCAGTTGTTGGTGGTTCCTCCTGTGTGGTTGTTTGTGCTGCTTTGATGGCAACGTGGAAGGACGCCGGTTTTTCCGTGCCTTGCGTGTGGTTGTGTCGACGGTGACTGGTTGGGGGTGTGCGCCGATGCACGTGCCATGTTGTTATGTTTGGGTCGTGAGTGTGTTTTTGGCTGTGTTGTTGTGTACGGGAAGGGGGAGAGAGGAGGAGGCGGCGGCGGCGGCGGCGGCGGCGGCGGCGGGGGTGATAGTGCGTGCAGTAGTGCCGTTGCGACGGGCGTCGGGTGGAGCCGTGCGTAGTGGCGGAAAGGTGTAGGTTGCGGGAAGCGAGCCCGTCGCGTGTCGTCGTCGACGACGGGGTCGCGTGCGCTGTGAATCGAGAGTGGCGGGAAAGGGGCAGCGTGCCGCTGTGTCGTGGTCGTTAGCAGAGGCCTGTGTGCCTGTCCGTTTGTTTTCTGTCGGACGCTTGGTGCGAGGTGTTTGTTTTGTTTTGTTGCCGCCGCCGCGGTTGTTTTTGTTTGTCGGCTGTGCTGTGTCGGTGGGTCGGCGAGCTGTTTTGCGGTGCGTGAATGTGTTGGTGCAAAAGTGGCGGCGGCGTCATGGCTGCGACCGCGACGAGCCGCGGGCGCGCCATTGATGATGTTGAACACAGAGCGGCTGTGTGCAATGGGAGGCCTTGTGTACGGGTAGCGGTGTTGTCGTACGTGCATCCGGCCCGGTGCGGAAAGCGCCGTTGCGGTTGCGGGTTGCCTCTGGTCGCGACGTGTGGTGCTCGGCTTTGTGGGTTTTTTTGGTGCCCCTTTGGCCGGTGGGTGGTGTTTGTTGTTTTGTGTGTGTGTGTGTGTGTGTGTGTGTGTGGTCGGTCTCTTTGGCGCTCGGTATATATCTGCCTCCTGCTCGGTCTTGTTGTCGACGTCGTCTGTAGTTTTTTGCGGCTTGCCGACGACCGACCGACCGAACTACTACCTACCTGTGACAGCTACGTGTGGCGCCCGAAGGTGAACGTAACGTGACCTCGGCGCCCTTAGCCTAACCTAAGATGTCCGGCCGTAAGGTAGGTGCGGCCACCTGACGCCTCACGTCCGAACGCTTAACCTAACTTTGACGCCTAACCTAACTTTAACCCTTAACCTAACCCACGTCCACCTAACGTAACCTAACCTAACCCAAGCGACGCCAACCCTAACCTAAGGTGTTGTACACTGCGAATGTCGAAGGCATGTTATAGTCTTAGGTGGAGAGCACTACACGCAACAAGCGGCTACACGGGTAGCAGGGGTTGTGTGGCGTGGGCTGGGCGGTTTTGTTAGGTTAGATGGCCTTGGGCAAGTACAGAAAGGGGGCAACAGCAGCCTCAACGGGTGCGGGGACCAAGCAGCAATCGGTATCGTTTGTTAATTGTCAACTGTCGAAGCTGCGTTGGTACAGTACCGGAACCGCAAGCGCTGACAGAGAAAGCACCGAAGCTCTGCAATCGTGATAAGGTACAGAAAGCTGGCTGACGCCAGGGATAAATTCTGCCGAAATTGTCACAAAGGTACAGACGGTGTTTTAGAAAGGCTCGATTGCATGCAACCGGTGGTGGTGTGTTCGTCGCTGTTTGAGTAGTAGTTTTGATCCTGTAGTGAAGTAGAGGTGGATGGTTCCTGTGAAATATTGTGGGTGGAGGTTACACCCAACAACCGAGCTAGGTTTAATAATAATTGGCTCCTTTGACCGACCTCCCGACGCAGCAGCATTAGTGGCAGAACAACGGAGAGACGGATTTTGGAAACACATTTCACATACATTTTCCTCAGCATGTTAGGGTCTTAGGTGGAGATTTCAATTTACCCGATATAGACTGGGACACTCAGATGATGTTCAGGACGGGTGGTAGGGGGACAGAGAGCATCGAGTGACATTATACTGAGTGCACTGTCCGAAAATCACCTCGAGCAAAATGAACAGAGAACCGACTCGTGGAGATAACATCGTGGACCTACGGATGACAAACAGACCCGAACGTGTTTCGACTCTGTATGTGCAGAACAGGGACGCAGTGATCATAAGGCCGTTGCAGGGAGGACGGTGTATCTATCTGTTTTGGCTAGCAAGAGTAATAGAAGGCAGATTTGCAGACGACCCGACAGATGAAAAGGCAAATGCCTGTTCCGACACTGACAATGTTGAGTGTTCATGGAGAAAGTGCAAGGCAATGGTAAAAATGCGTTTTTAGACAGGTACGTGCCGAGTGTCGAACTGTGAGGGATGGGAAAAAAAACCCACCGTGGTATACTACAACAACAACGTTAGGAAACTGTTGCGAAAGCAAAGAGAGCTTCACCCAAAGTTTAAACGCAGCCAAAACCTCCGAGACAAACAGAAGCTAAACGATGTCCAAAGTGTGAGCGTAAGGAGGGCTATGCGTGAAGCGTTCAGTGAATTCGAAAGTAGAACAAACCCTATGTACCGACGTTGACAGAAAATGCTAGGACGTTCCGGTCTTGCGTTGAATCAGTAAGTGGCTCGAAACAGCATATCCAGACACTCCGGCATGGTGATGGCATTGAAACAGAGGATGACACGCGTAAAGCTGTGAAATACCTAAACACCTGTTTCCAAAGCTGTTTCACAGAGGACGGACCGCACTGCAGTTCCGTCTCTAAATGCTCGCACGAACGAGAAACCGGCTGACATCGAAATAAGTGTCCAAGGAGGAATGGGAAAGTCCGCCGGACCCGACGGGATTACCAATTCGCGATTCCTACACAGGGTACGCGAAACAACCTGCCCCCCTTCTAACAGCCGTGTACCGCAAGTCTCTGGAGAGGAAGGGAGGGTTCCAAATGATTGGAAAAGAGCACAGGTAGTCCCAGTCGTCGAGCAGATGCGCAAAAACCATAGACCCATATCTCTGACGTCGATGTGTTGTAGAACATGTTGTTTGCTCGAGTATCATGTCGTTTGTGGAAACTCCAGAGTCTACTATGTAGGAATCCATGTTGGATTCCGGAAACAGCGATCGTGTGTGAGACCCCCAGCTCGCTTTATTTGCGCATGAGACCCAGAAAATATGAGATACAGGCTCCCAGGTGGATGCCATTGTCGTTGACGTCCGGAAGGCGTTCGATACAGCTCCGCACCGTCGCCTGATAAACGACGTAAGAGTCTACAGAATATCAGACCAACTGTGTGGCTGGATTGACGAGATGTTAGCAGACGGAACACAGCATGTTGTTATCAATGGAGAGACAGACGTCTACAGACGTTAAAGTAACCCCTGGCGTGCCACGGGGGAGTGTTATGGGACCATTGCTTTTCACAATTCATATCATATAAATGAGCTAGTAGATAGTGCCGGACGTTCCATGCGTCGTTTCGCGGATGATGTGCTGTATGTAGTATACAGAGAGGTTGCAGGACGATCGGCAGCGGATAGGCACCCGGTGCAGGGAGTGGCAACTGTCCCCTTAACATAGACAAATGTGATGTATTGCGAATATACAGAAAGAAGGATCGTTTATTGTATGATTGATTATATGATAGCGGGACAAACACTGGTAGCTGTGACGTCTGTAAAATATGTATCTGGGAGTATGCGTGCGGAATGATTTGGAAGTGGAATGATGATCAGATAAAAGTAATTGTTGGTAAGGCGGGTACCAGGTTGAGATGCACTGGGAGAATGCTTAGCAAAAATGTAGTCCATCAACAAAGGAGGTGGCTTACAAAAACACGCGTTCGACCGACCCATACGTGAGTGTTGCCCACCAGTGTGGGATGCGTAGCAGGTCGGGTTGACGGAGGAGATAGAGAAAGGTCCAACGTTTCGTCACAGGGTTATGTGGTAACCGTGATAGTTAAGTGGCAGACTCTGCAAGGGAGGCGCTCTCTGCATCGCGGTGTAGCTTGCTCGCCAGGTTTTCGAGAGGGTGCGTTTCCGGATGAGGTATCGAATATATTGCTTCCCCGTACGTATATACCTCCCGAGGAGATCCCGAATGTAGTAAAAGTAGAGAGATTCGAGCGCGCACGGAGGCTTTCAGACAGTCGTTGTTCCCGCGAACCATACGCGACTGGAACGGCAAAGGGAGGCAATGACGACAGTGGCACGTAACGTAAAAAGTGCCCTCCGCCACACACCGTTGGGTGGCTTGCGGCGTATAAATGTAGGAGGTCGGCTGTCGTGTGTGCTTGGAGGCAGATTCGGTGTGTCTGTAGTTGCGGACGGCGGTCAGCCCCCCTCGCGTAAGCGGCGAGGGGCGGCGGCGCTCGGTTGGCCGGTGCCGATGTTGCGCAGGCGGCGCCCGTTTTGTTTGCGGCGGGCAATTTTGTGAGAAAGGGGCGCGAATGTTGGCGGGCGAGGTGGCCCGACGGCTGCGGGCCGATCGGGAAACGGTGGGAGGGCGATGGGGCGGCGGAGGTGCGTTTGCACGGCCGGCATCGCCGCACGCCTCCGCTTGTGTGGCTGTGGCGGCGGCCGCGCTGGCCGGGCTGGCGCGGCGACGGTGTGGCACTTTTGCCGAAGGTTTGGCCATTGTGGCGGGTCGTCGGCTGGGGCTGTGGGGGCGGCATGTGGGCGGGGGCGGCGATTCTCGGCGGGCCGAGCCAGGCTGTAGCGCGCGGTAGCTGCAGTTTGGCCGTGGTTTGCGGCGCTGCCGTGGCGACTGGTTGGCGACTGTGGTGTGGCCGTGTGTAGCCCCATCCTCGGTGGTTTGAACGGCGCGGGTGGTTGCGGCGCAGGTTTGGGGCTGGTCCGCACAGGCTGTCGGACGTTGGGCGGTAGCAAGCGCGGGAGGCGCGGCGCGGCGGCGCGCAGAGTGGCGGCCGCTCTCTCGGCCGTCCGCGCCCGCCCGCGACACTGGCTGGGCCTGGCGGCGCGGCGGCTATTCTCTGCCGCCGTGCTTGCCGCCTGCCGCTCTCGCTCTCGCTCTCGTGTGTGTACGCGCGTCGTCGAAATAATGGCAGATCAGGCGGCTACGAACGAGACTGCTGCGGCACCCGCCGCCACCGGCACGACGAAGAAGGCCAAGTCTGCGGCGTCTGCGAAGAAGCCGCGCGCCAAGCCTGCGCACCCGCGCACCTCTGAGATGGTGACGGCCGCCATCAAGAGTCTGAAGGAGCGCGGCGGCTCGTCGCTGCAGGCGATCAAGAAGTACATTGCCGCGCACTACAAGCTGGACGCGGAGAAGCTGGCGCCCTTTATCAAGAAGTACCTCAAGTCGGCCGTCGTGGCTGGCGAGCTGGTGCAGACGAAGGGGAAGGGCGCGTCCGGCTCTTTCAAGCTTGCCGGCGCCGGCGGCGGGGCGGCCGAGGGCGGCAAGGCCCGTGCCGGCGGTGCGAAGAAGAAGCGCGCCGCTCCGGCCAGCAAGGAGAAGAAGGGCGCCCGTGCGGCCGGCGCAAAGAAGGCTGGTGGCGTGAAGGCGGCGACCGGTCGGAAGGCGGGCGCCGCCAAGAAGGCGTCTGCGGCGTCGGCGGCTCCCGCGGGTGCGAAGAAGGCGGCTGCGGCCAAGCCGGCCAAGGCCAAGTCGCCGTCGAAGGCGAAGAAGGCCGCGAAGGTTCCGACGAAGAAGCCGAAGGCGCCGCGCCCGAAGAAGGCGACGACGCCGTCTAAGGCGAAGGCTTCGCCCAAGAAGAAGAAGTGAAGTTAAAGTAAAGAAAGGAAAGGGGAAGGAAGGGAAGGGCTGGCGCTTGACCCCGTCGTCCCCCACCCCCCTCCCCCGCGTCGTCTAGTGGCGCGCGATGGCACGGCTGCGCGCGGCCCAAAACGGCCCTTCTCAGGGCCATCAGAGGACGTCGGGAAGGCGTTGATTGTCGTGCTTGGCGCGTTGTGTTGTCTTGTTTGGGTGGCCGTGCGTGCATGCGCCGGGGTGTGTGTGTGTGTGTGTGTGTGGGGTTGGTTGGTGTTTGTGTGGCGTTTCTGTATGACCCTTGTGGGTACTGTGTGCGTGCCGTGGTGGTTGGATTGTGGGGCCGGTGGCGGTAGGCGGCGGCGCGCGGTAGCGGAGCGGTTGTGGCCGTTTTGTTTTGTGTTTTGTATTTTGTGCGGCGGCCGACGGTTGGTTTCTCATGTTTCTGGAGACTCTGTTTGTTTGCTTGCTTTGCGGATGGCGCGTCTTGTTTGTTATGTGTGTGTCCTCTCTGTGTGAAAGGGGGACGGGGACGTTGAGACGTGGAAGTGGCCGGCGGGAATTGGGAAGGCGCGGTGGCGCCTCGGAGACGGCGGCGGCCAGCCACCCGTGGTGACGTCGTCCGGCTGTTTGTTTGTGTGTATTTGAAGGGGTGGGGTGGGATGACGTCGATTGTGATTGTTGGCGAGAGCGGCTGTGTACGGGAGGGAGGGTGGGGAATTGTGGTGGTTGTTTTAACGGGGCTAGAGAGAGAGGCTGGGCGGCAAGACCGACAAAAGTTTTGCTCGCGACGGAGAGATGTTAGTGGCCCTGAAAAGGGCCGTTTTTTTTGTGTTGCGCGCGTGCGGTGCCGTGCCGCGGCTAAGCGGTTTAGGCGCGCTCGCCGCGGATGCGGCGCGCGAGCTGGATGTCCTTGGGCATGATGGTGACGCGCTTGGCGTGGATTGCGCACAGGTTGGTGTCTTCGAAGAGGCCGACGAGGTAGGCCTCGCTGGCCTCCTGCAGGGCCATGACTGCGGAGCTCTGGAAGCGCAGGTCGGTCTTGAAGTCCTGGGCGATCTCGCGCACTAGGCGCTGGAACGGCAGCTTGCGGATGAGCAGCTCTGTGCTCTTCTGGTAGCGCCTGATTTCTCGCAGGGCGACGGTGCCCGGCCTGTAGCGGTGGGGCTTCTTGACGCCGCCGGTGGCGGGCGCGCTCTTCCTCGCCGCCTTGGTGGCGAGCTGTTTGCGCGGCGCCTTTCCGCCGGTGGACTTGCGGGCCGTTTGCTTTGTGCGGGCCATAGCGGTTAGCGGTGCGTGCGGTAGCGAAGCGTCCGGTGCTGCCTTGACAACGGGCCCGCGCGGGCCCGTGCTGCGCTTATATGCCCTCGGTGCGCGTGGTGGGGGGAGGGCGGGCCAGAGTCTATATAGGGGGGCGGCGCGCGCTCACGGCGCACCGTAGCCGACTCGCTAGCGCCGGGTGAGGAGCTGCCGCTTGTGCTTTTTTTGTTGCTTGAGGAGGAGGAAGAATGACAGGCCGCGGCAAGGGAGGAAAGGGGCTGGGCAAGGGTGGCGCCAAGCGGCACCGCAAGGTGTTGCGCGACAACATCCAGGGCATCACGAAGCCCGCCATCCGCCGCCTGGCTCGCAGGGGCGGCGTGAAGCGCATCTCTGGTCTGATCTACGAGGAGACCCGCGGAGTGCTGAAGGTGTTCCTGGAGAACGTGATCCGCGACGCGGTGACGTACACTGAGCACGCCAAGCGCAAGACTGTGACGGCCATGGACGTGGTGTACGCCCTGAAGAGGCAGGGGCGCACCCTGTACGGTTTCGGCGGTTAGGCAGGCAGCCGGTGTGCTGTGCTGTGGCCTTCCCGCGGCCGTGCCGTTGCCCGTGCTTGGTGGGAGAGACGAAAAACGGCCCTTTTCAGGGCCACCACACTGTTCGGAAATTGAAAAGTGCGAAAGGGTCTGTGTTGCCTGCCTGCCTCTGTGTGTGTGTGTTTGTTGTTGTTGTTGTTGTTGTTGTTGTGCGCCTCTGTTGCTTTGCGTGCGTGCGTTCCGTTTGGAGTTTCGACGTGACGTGTGTGATGATGGATGCGGGAGGGCGCGGCTGAGTCCGGTGTGTGCGTGGTTTGTTTGTGGCGCGGGCCGGATCATCGATCGGATCAGCTGTTTGGTTTGGTTTGGTTTGTCCTGTGCCTGTGTGTTTGGAGAGCGCGCGCGGCGGCCCGCGTGTCGTCCGTCGTCGGGCCGTTACGCGCTCTTTTAATTATGAACATATTAACAATGATCACATCACATTATTGGTGTATTGATGTCGTTGTCGTTGTTTGGAACGCGACTGTGCGTGCGTGGAGGGGTGCAGAAAAAATGTGTGTGTGTTCGGCCACACGGGCTGTGGACAAGATGGCGGACGTGCGCCGGCGCTGTGGACGTTGTTGTAAAGTGCGGCGAGGACGACGGAAACTTTGCTTTGGACGTAGGTTTGTGTGGTGGCCCTGAAAAGGGCCGATTGTTGTGAGGCGAGCCGGCAAGGCAAAGGCGCGTTTGCGTTTGCGTGCAGGGAGCACGCAAGCGCAGCGCCGCGGTCCCTGTTTAGGCCTTCTTCTCGGTCTTCTTTGGCAGCAGGACGGCCTGGATGTTGGGCAGGACACCACCCTGTGCGATGGTGACGCCCGACAAGAGCTTGTTGAGCTCCTCGTCGTTGCGGATGGCGAGCTGCAGGTGGCGCGGGATGATGCGCGTCTTCTTGTTGTCGCGGGCCGCGTTTCCGGCCAGCTCGAGCACCTCAGCCGCGAGGTACTCCATGACGGCGGCGAGGTAGACGGGCGCCCCGGCGCCGACGCGCTCGGCGTAGTTTCCCTTGCGCAGGAGGCGGTGGATTCTGCCGACCGGGAACTGGAGCCCAGCCCTGCTTGAGCGGGACTTTGACTTGCCCTTGACTTTGCCTCCCTTTCCGCGTCCGGACATGGCGTTTGGCTAGTGGCGTAAGCGCTAAACACGTAACCGTAACGGTGCGAGCCGCAGCGAGTCGAGCAGCGGAGTGCGTGCGTGTGCCGGCGGCGGCGGGGTGGGGGTCCCTTTATGGGCTCGGGTGCGGCGGCCGGTTGCGCGCGCGCCCCATTGGTCGGCGGCCGCAACAGGGCGAGCTGGTAAAGGTGCGGTGTTGCGGTAGCGGCGGGTGCCACTGTGTGGGGAGACGCTGACTAGAGCGGAGCGCTTGCTGCCTGTTGTTGTACGTTCGAGATGCCGCCCAAGACTAGCGGGAAGGCCGCCAAGAAGGCCGGCAAGGCGCAGAAGAACATTTCGAAGGGCGACAAGAAGAAGAAGCGCAAGAGGAAGGAGAGCTATGCCATCTACATCTACAAGGTGCTGAAGCAGGTGCACCCCGACACGGGCATCTCGTCGAAGGCGATGAGCATCATGAACAGCTTCGTGAACGACATTTTCGAGCGCATTGCGGCCGAGGCGTCTCGCCTGGCGCACTACAACAAGCGCTCGACCATCACGTCCCGCGAGATCCAGACGGCTGTGCGGCTCTTGCTGCCTGGCGAGCTGGCCAAGCACGCCGTGAGCGAGGGCACGAAGGCGGTGACCAAGTACACGAGCTCCAAGTAAGGAGGAGGTTGTTACTTCGGCTCTTGGAAGGAAGGAAGGAAGGAAGGAAGGAAGGAAGGAAGCTCCCTCCGTTGCGAGAGCGGCAAAACGGCCCTTTTCAGGGCCACCAAATTGCCTTTGCGGGAAGAGCGGAATTGTTTGTGTGTGTGTGAGTGAGTGAGTGAGTGAGAGGGGCGGCATAGCTACCCGGTTTGGTTGGTTGCGAGGCAGCTGGTGGTGCTGCTGTGCCGTGGTGGTGTGGTCTCGAATGTGGTTGTGGTTGTGGTTACTGGGGTACGGCCGCGAGGGTTTGGTTGCCGCCGGTGTGACGTGGAATGCGTGCACGAGTCTTGGCGTGGTTGTTTGTCGACACACAGATAGATCGATAGGAGGTGTTGGTGCTGTCTGTGGCGCTGATTCATGTCTTTGTCTCCGTCTGCCCGGTTAGTCACGTGACTGCAATTGAAAGTCCTCGCGATTGATTGATTGTTGGATGTCACCGTTACGGCCGTCTGTTGTCACATCATACATGATGGCGAGGGTGAAATGTTGTGTTGCCGTCGACTATTCCCTTTGCTGTACGGCGCGTTGGTGTGTGTGTGTTGGTGACGTTTTAAATGGACGTGTCGTACTATCATCCATTACGAAGTCGCCAAGAAATGTACGGGCGGGTGGGGTAGGCGACACGCACGGTGGTGTACCTATTTGGCCCTTGATTTGATGATAGCCGTTTCTGCAGTTTGACTGATGATTGATTGGACTGTTGTGCGCACGCACGTCATTCACGGTGCACGTGTGTTCGGTTGAGTACAGTAAGCGTGAGGCTAGACGACGACGGTCGTTGTTTGTTGTTATGGGCGTACACGCGTTTCGTTGGTCTGTGTCCCCCGGTGTGAAATGGCAGGTGTGTCGGTGATGTGATCCGATCCGGCGGCTCTGAGTAACTGTCAATATCGGCGCGGTACACCGGCGTCATGGCAACGTGTCGGTGTTCACACCAGTCGCACTGTGGCACCGTCGGCGCCGCGAACGGTGACGAAAGGCTGACCTTTGATCGGTCGAGTGTCGTGTCTGGGCAGAACGTGTGGAATGAGCAAAACTGTTGGGGACGGAAACAATGGTGGAGGAGGGGAACGGAAAGTAATAAAACAAACAAAATGGAGAAGCAATCACCGGAAAACGAAGCAGGGAAAAACGGAGAGGCGCTGTCTATAGCAACGGAACGTTCCCGTGCATTGCAGCCGCACTGAAAGGCGTTTACGGCGCGGCTGCAGGTGTCGGCCGTGGTGACGGCTGAATTGCATTGCCTTCCCGGATGAAACGTTCGCCGACATGGCTCGGAGGAGGAATCTATGAGAATGCGTTGCCCTTGCCTGCCGTTTCGTGTGCCCTCCTGTTGTGTACGCTGTTGTTGTCCGGTGTAGCGAAGGGTGTGTATGTAGGGGTGTGTGTGTGTTTAGTGGGGAATTGGAAGGTCGATAGCTGCCGTCACGGTCAAGATAACGCAGTCAAAGGTGTCGCGAAAAAGTGTGTTAGCCGTGGTTGGTTGGTTCGTGTGTTTTAAAGAGAATGGACGAGAGAGAGAAAGTAGGTGGAGAGTGCGTTGCGTGTTGCCTAACTGCGTCCGCGAATATGGCAGTAGTTGGTGGTGGGCGTGCCCTTGCATGTGGCCCGGAAGGCGTGTCCGTTTCGCGGTAGTGGCACCGCTGCTGGCATATTCGGGAGATGGGAGGGGCGCGAAAGGAGAAAGGAGACGCGGAGGCTTTTAAAGACGGGGAGGGCGCGTGTGGGTGGCTCGCGCTGCGCTCGGCGGTTGTGTTTGTGCAACAAATGTGTTGCCGGGAGGGGACCGTTGTTGTGGTGCGGTTGTAGCCTCAGACGCGGCCGGCAGTGAACGTGAGACGACGGATGCGGGCCGGGGCGGCGCATGTCGCCGGTGCCATGCCTTTTAAGAGCCGCGTGGTCGGGGGTGTGCGCACCGTGTGTCGTGTTGCGAGACAGCATCATTTGTGCTGCGTGGCGTGGCGTGGCGTGGGGGCGAGGAGAGCGAGCCGCGCGGTGTGCTTGTGCGCCGGAGAATGGCACACTGCGCCTGCCCGTTGAGGAGGCCGATGGCCGTGGTGTGGTGGAAATGGAGCGCGTCGGACGTGCACCAATGAGAAAGAGAAACAAAGCGGCGACAACGAACGAAAGGGGGAGGGAGGCCATTGTGTCACATGCGGCGGTGGGAGGAAAAAAAAAAAAACAAACAAACAAGAAACGAAGACGTAAGAAAGAGGAGAAACAACAAAGAGAATGAGTCGTGCGTTCGCGAGGGGGGGTGCGCGTGTAACTCCGGTACGCGCAGTGCCGGAGCCCAACGGCTGTGTCGTCGACGCCAGTGCTTGTCGGCCGAATGGGTGCGGGAATAGAGGCAGCGTCGGCACGGAGAAGCAAGCAAGAAGGAAGGACGCACGCGCGCTGCGGCGTTTGGCGCGGTTTGCGGCTGGCGCCTTTGGTGGCAACGGCCGGGACAAGCAGCGGTGTATGGTGGTGTGCGGGGCGGACAGGGGCGGCGGCGGTGGTGGACTGGGAGGAGGCGAGGCGGCGCCGACGGTGGCGTGTGGTACGGCGAAAACGGGACGGACGGACGGCGGATGTTGGAGAGGCGCCGCGCACGCAGACACATGGAAGGAAGGAAGGAACGAACGCAAGGGAACAAATGGAGGGGGCGAATGTGGAGATGCGGGCAGGCGGTGGTGTTTGTGGGCATGTGGTGGGGAGAAGGGCGGGGGCGGGAGGACAGAGGCGAGGCGACTGCGTGCTTGCTCGCTCGCTCGCGTGTCTTTTGTTTTTGTGTTTGTTTTTCCATCGTTTGGTCGCCTTGGAGCCTGTCGGTCCCGTCCGTGTGTGGCCACGCTTCGGGTGCGTGTATGTTTGTACGTTTCGTTTGTTCGTCTTCTGCAGCAGAGGCGGTGCGCGGCAGTGGGAACGCCTGCCTGGCGGCTGGGACGGCCAGCAAATGCGGTTGGATGGGCGGCCACAGCACCGCACCTGTGCCCAAGGAGGCGACGCTGGCGGCGGGGCCCCCTCGGATGCGGCCGGCTGGGGGCTGTGTGCGCTGCCGCTGCCGCTGCCGCCGCCGCCGCCGCCGCCGCCGCCGCCGCCGCCGCCGCCGCCGCCGCCGGTGCTGGTGCTGGTGCTGGTGCAGCAGCAACAACGACGAACAACGAGTAAGCAAGAAGAGGACGAAGCGGATGGCTGGTGGGTGAGTGCATTTATTTAGGCGGTCGACAAGGCAGTGCGTGATGTGGCGTTGTGACGGGGGTTTGCTCACGTGGCCTCGTTTGTGTTGATGCGCAGGAAGATGAGATGCGGGCAGACGCAGACGCGTACAGAGAGACGAGCCCGGTCTGCAGCAGGATGTGTGGCGCGGCGCGCCGAGTGCAGAGCAGCGCGCGCCGCCTGGGCCGGGCTGGGCCCGCCCGGCGGCGGGCCGCGCTGTTGTCGCGGACGTGAGCGCCCCCTGGCGGGTGGTCGGAGGCGGCGCGGTGGACGTGTGTCCGGTTGGCCAGTGCACATTGCGAGTGGCTGGCTGGCGGTCGGCGGCGAGACGGGAGAGGAGGTATGTGTCGCGGGCGCCTTTGCTGCGCTGCGTCGTTGCGTGCCTGGGCGTGCGCCTGTCGACTGTGTGTGACTGTGTTGGGCGTTGTGCCACGTACGTGTGTGCTCGGCCGAAGGCGTCGGAAGAAAAAGAGAGAGAGAGACGGGCGGGAAAGTGGGTCGGTGTGCGTGCGTCGCCCGTGATGCGATGATGTCGCGTCATGTCATGTCATGTCTTTGCGAAACGGCTGCCGAGAGGTGTGTGGTGGCGAGCGGGAATGTGCGTTTGGTGGTTGCCGGCCGGCCGGCAGTTGTTGGTGGTTCCTCCTGTGTGGTTGTTTGTGCTGCTTTGATGGCAACGTGGAAGGACGCCGGTTTTTCCGTGCCTTGCGTGTGGTTGTGTCGACGGTGACTGGTTGGGGGTGTGCGCCGATGCACGTGCCATGTTGTTATGTTTGGGTCGTGAGTGTGTTTTTGGCTGTGTTGTTGTGTACGGGAAGGGGGAGAGAGGAGGAGGCGGCGGCGGCGGCGGCGGCGGCGGCGGCGGGGGTGATAGTGCGTGCAGTAGTGCCGTTGCGACGGGCGTCGGGTGGAGCCGTGCGTAGTGGCGGAAAGGTGTAGGTTGCGGGAAGCGAGCCCGTCGCGTGTCGTCGTCGACGACGGGGTCGCGTGCGCTGTGAATCGAGAGTGGCGGGAAAGGGGCAGCGTGCCGCTGTGTCGTGGTCGTTAGCAGAGGCCTGTGTGCCTGTCCGTTTGTTTTCTGTCGGACGCTTGGTGCGAGGTGTTTGTTTTGTTTTGTTGCCGCCGCCGCGGTTGTTTTTGTTTGTCGGCTGTGCTGTGTCGGTGGGTCGGCGAGCTGTTTTGCGGTGCGTGAATGTGTTGGTGCAAAAGTGGCGGCGGCGTCATGGCTGCGACCGCGACGAGCCGCGGGCGCGCCATTGATGATGTTGAACACAGAGCGGCTGTGTGCAATGGGAGGCCTTGTGTACGGGTAGCGGTGTTGTCGTACGTGCATCCGGCCCGGTGCGGAAAGCGCCGTTGCGGTTGCGGGTTGCCTCTGGTCGCGACGTGTGGTGCTCGGCTTTGTGGGTTTTTTTGGTGCCCCTTTGGCCGGTGGGTGGTGTTTGTTGTTTTGTGTGTGTGTGTGTGTGTGTGTGTGTGTGGTCGGTCTCTTTGGCGCTCGGTATATATCTGCCTCCTGCTCGGTCTTGTTGTCGACGTCGTCTGTAGTTTTTTGCGGCTTGCCGACGACCGACCGACCGAACTACTACCTACCTGTGACAGCTACGTGTGGCGCCCGAAGGTGAACGTAACGTGACCTCGGCGCCCTTAGCCTAACCTAAGATGTCCGGCCGTAAGGTAGGTGCGGCCACCTGACGCCTCACGTCCGAACGCTTAACCTAACTTTGACGCCTAACCTAACTTTAACCCTTAACCTAACCCACGTCCACCTAACGTAACCTAACCTAACCCAAGCGACGCCAACCCTAACCTAAGGTGTTGTACACTGCGAATGTCGAAGGCATGTTATAGTCTTAGGTGGAGAGCACTACACGCAACAAGCGGCTACACGGGTAGCAGGGGTTGTGTGGCGTGGGCTGGGCGGTTTTGTTAGGTTAGATGGCCTTGGGCAAGTACAGAAAGGGGGCAACAGCAGCCTCAACGGGTGCGGGGACCAAGCAGCAATCGGTATCGTTTGTTAATTGTCAACTGTCGAAGCTGCGTTGGTACAGTACCGGAACCGCAAGCGCTGACAGAGAAAGCACCGAAGCTCTGCAATCGTGATAAGGTACAGAAAGCTGGCTGACGCCAGGGATAAATTCTGCCGAAATTGTCACAAAGGTACAGACGGTGTTTTAGAAAGGCTCGATTGCATGCAACCGGTGGTGGTGTGTTCGTCGCTGTTTGAGTAGTAGTTTTGATCCTGTAGTGAAGTAGAGGTGGATGGTTCCTGTGAAATATTGTGGGTGGAGGTTACACCCAACAACCGAGCTAGGTTTAATAATAATTGGCTCCTTTGACCGACCTCCCGACGCAGCAGCATTAGTGGCAGAACAACGGAGAGACGGATTTTGGAAACACATTTCACATACATTTTCCTCAGCATGTTAGGGTCTTAGGTGGAGATTTCAATTTACCCGATATAGACTGGGACACTCAGATGATGTTCAGGACGGGTGGTAGGGGGACAGAGAGCATCGAGTGACATTATACTGAGTGCACTGTCCGAAAATCACCTCGAGCAAAATGAACAGAGAACCGACTCGTGGAGATAACATCGTGGACCTACGGATGACAAACAGACCCGAACGTGTTTCGACTCTGTATGTGCAGAACAGGGACGCAGTGATCATAAGGCCGTTGCAGGGAGGACGGTGTATCTATCTGTTTTGGCTAGCAAGAGTAATAGAAGGCAGATTTGCAGACGACCCGACAGATGAAAAGGCAAATGCCTGTTCCGACACTGACAATGTTGAGTGTTCATGGAGAAAGTGCAAGGCAATGGTAAAAATGCGTTTTTAGACAGGTACGTGCCGAGTGTCGAACTGTGAGGGATGGGAAAAAAAACCCACCGTGGTATACTACAACAACAACGTTAGGAAACTGTTGCGAAAGCAAAGAGAGCTTCACCCAAAGTTTAAACGCAGCCAAAACCTCCGAGACAAACAGAAGCTAAACGATGTCCAAAGTGTGAGCGTAAGGAGGGCTATGCGTGAAGCGTTCAGTGAATTCGAAAGTAGAACAAACCCTATGTACCGACGTTGACAGAAAATGCTAGGACGTTCCGGTCTTGCGTTGAATCAGTAAGTGGCTCGAAACAGCATATCCAGACACTCCGGCATGGTGATGGCATTGAAACAGAGGATGACACGCGTAAAGCTGTGAAATACCTAAACACCTGTTTCCAAAGCTGTTTCACAGAGGACGGACCGCACTGCAGTTCCGTCTCTAAATGCTCGCACGAACGAGAAACCGGCTGACATCGAAATAAGTGTCCAAGGAGGAATGGGAAAGTCCGCCGGACCCGACGGGATTACCAATTCGCGATTCCTACACAGGGTACGCGAAACAACCTGCCCCCCTTCTAACAGCCGTGTACCGCAAGTCTCTGGAGAGGAAGGGAGGGTTCCAAATGATTGGAAAAGAGCACAGGTAGTCCCAGTCGTCGAGCAGATGCGCAAAAACCATAGACCCATATCTCTGACGTCGATGTGTTGTAGAACATGTTGTTTGCTCGAGTATCATGTCGTTTGTGGAAACTCCAGAGTCTACTATGTAGGAATCCATGTTGGATTCCGGAAACAGCGATCGTGTGTGAGACCCCCAGCTCGCTTTATTTGCGCATGAGACCCAGAAAATATGAGATACAGGCTCCCAGGTGGATGCCATTGTCGTTGACGTCCGGAAGGCGTTCGATACAGCTCCGCACCGTCGCCTGATAAACGACGTAAGAGTCTACAGAATATCAGACCAACTGTGTGGCTGGATTGACGAGATGTTAGCAGACGGAACACAGCATGTTGTTATCAATGGAGAGACAGACGTCTACAGACGTTAAAGTAACCCCTGGCGTGCCACGGGGGAGTGTTATGGGACCATTGCTTTTCACAATTCATATCATATAAATGAGCTAGTAGATAGTGCCGGACGTTCCATGCGTCGTTTCGCGGATGATGTGCTGTATGTAGTATACAGAGAGGTTGCAGGACGATCGGCAGCGGATAGGCACCCGGTGCAGGGAGTGGCAACTGTCCCCTTAACATAGACAAATGTGATGTATTGCGAATATACAGAAAGAAGGATCGTTTATTGTATGATTGATTATATGATAGCGGGACAAACACTGGTAGCTGTGACGTCTGTAAAATATGTATCTGGGAGTATGCGTGCGGAATGATTTGGAAGTGGAATGATGATCAGATAAAAGTAATTGTTGGTAAGGCGGGTACCAGGTTGAGATGCACTGGGAGAATGCTTAGCAAAAATGTAGTCCATCAACAAAGGAGGTGGCTTACAAAAACACGCGTTCGACCGACCCATACGTGAGTGTTGCCCACCAGTGTGGGATGCGTAGCAGGTCGGGTTGACGGAGGAGATAGAGAAAGGTCCAACGTTTCGTCACAGGGTTATGTGGTAACCGTGATAGTTAAGTGGCAGACTCTGCAAGGGAGGCGCTCTCTGCATCGCGGTGTAGCTTGCTCGCCAGGTTTTCGAGAGGGTGCGTTTCCGGATGAGGTATCGAATATATTGCTTCCCCGTACGTATATACCTCCCGAGGAGATCCCGAATGTAGTAAAAGTAGAGAGATTCGAGCGCGCACGGAGGCTTTCAGACAGTCGTTGTTCCCGCGAACCATACGCGACTGGAACGGCAAAGGGAGGCAATGACGACAGTGGCACGTAACGTAAAAAGTGCCCTCCGCCACACACCGTTGGGTGGCTTGCGGCGTATAAATGTAGGAGGTCGGCTGTCGTGTGTGCTTGGAGGCAGATTCGGTGTGTCTGTAGTTGCGGACGGCGGTCAGCCCCCCTCGCGTAAGCGGCGAGGGGCGGCGGCGCTCGGTTGGCCGGTGCCGATGTTGCGCAGGCGGCGCCCGTTTTGTTTGCGGCGGGCAATTTTGTGAGAAAGGGGCGCGAATGTTGGCGGGCGAGGTGGCCCGACGGCTGCGGGCCGATCGGGAAACGGTGGGAGGGCGATGGGGCGGCGGAGGTGCGTTTGCACGGCCGGCATCGCCGCACGCCTCCGCTTGTGTGGCTGTGGCGGCGGCCGCGCTGGCCGGGCTGGCGCGGCGACGGTGTGGCACTTTTGCCGAAGGTTTGGCCATTGTGGCGGGTCGTCGGCTGGGGCTGTGGGGGCGGCATGTGGGCGGGGGCGGCGATTCTCGGCGGGCCGAGCCAGGCTGTAGCGCGCGGTAGCTGCAGTTTGGCCGTGGTTTGCGGCGCTGCCGTGGCGACTGGTTGGCGACTGTGGTGTGGCCGTGTGTAGCCCCATCCTCGGTGGTTTGAACGGCGCGGGTGGTTGCGGCGCAGGTTTGGGGCTGGTCCGCACAGGCTGTCGGACGTTGGGCGGTAGCAAGCGCGGGAGGCGCGGCGCGGCGGCGCGCAGAGTGGCGGCCGCTCTCTCGGCCGTCCGCGCCCGCCCGCGACACTGGCTGGGCCTGGCGGCGCGGCGGCTATTCTCTGCCGCCGTGCTTGCCGCCTGCCGCTCTCGCTCTCGCTCTCGTGTGTGTACGCGCGTCGTCGAAATAATGGCAGATCAGGCGGCTACGAACGAGACTGCTGCGGCACCCGCCGCCACCGGCACGACGAAGAAGGCCAAGTCTGCGGCGTCTGCGAAGAAGCCGCGCGCCAAGCCTGCGCACCCGCGCACCTCTGAGATGGTGACGGCCGCCATCAAGAGTCTGAAGGAGCGCGGCGGCTCGTCGCTGCAGGCGATCAAGAAGTACATTGCCGCGCACTACAAGCTGGACGCGGAGAAGCTGGCGCCCTTTATCAAGAAGTACCTCAAGTCGGCCGTCGTGGCTGGCGAGCTGGTGCAGACGAAGGGGAAGGGCGCGTCCGGCTCTTTCAAGCTTGCCGGCGCCGGCGGCGGGGGGGCGGCCGAGGGCGGCAAGGCCCGTGCCGGCGGTGCGAAGAAGAAGCGCGCCGCTCCGGCCAGCAAGGAGAAGAAGGGCGCCCGTGCGGCCGGCGCAAAGAAGGCTGGTGGCGTGAAGGCGGCGACCGGTCGGAAGGCGGGCGCCGCCAAGAAGGCGTCTGCGGCGTCGGCGGCTCCCGCGGGTGCGAAGAAGGCGGCTGCGGCCAAGCCGGCCAAGGCCAAGTCGCCGTCGAAGGCGAAGAAGGCCGCGAAGGTTCCGACGAAGAAGCCGAAGGCGCCGCGCCCGAAGAAGGCGACGACGCCGTCTAAGGCGAAGGCTTCGCCCAAGAAGAAGAAGTGAAGTTAAAGTAAAGAAAGGAAAGGGGAAGGAAGGGAAGGGCTGGCGCTTGACCCCGTCGTCCCCCACCCCCCTCCCCCGCGTCGTCTAGTGGCGCGCGATGGCACGGCTGCGCGCGGCCCAAAACGGCCCTTCTCAGGGCCATCAGAGGACGTCGGGAAGGCGTTGATTGTCGTGCTTGGCGCGTTGTGTTGTCTTGTTTGGGTGGCCGTGCGTGCATGCGCCGGGGTGTGTGTGTGTGTGTGTGTGTGTGGGGTTGGTTGGTGTTTGTGTGGCGTTTCTGTATGACCCTTGTGGGTACTGTGTGCGTGCCGTGGTGGTTGGATTGTGGGGCCGGTGGCGGTAGGCGGCGGCGCGCGGTAGCGGAGCGGTTGTGGCCGTTTTGTTTTGTGTTTTGTATTTTGTGCGGCGGCCGACGGTTGGTTTCTCATGTTTCTGGAGACTCTGTTTGTTTGCTTGCTTTGCGGATGGCGCGTCTTGTTTGTTATGTGTGTGTCCTCTCTGTGTGAAAGGGGGACGGGGACGTTGAGACGTGGAAGTGGCCGGCGGGAATTGGGAAGGCGCGGTGGCGCCTCGGAGACGGCGGCGGCCAGCCACCCGTGGTGACGTCGTCCGGCTGTTTGTTTGTGTGTATTTGAAGGGGTGGGGTGGGATGACGTCGATTGTGATTGTTGGCGAGAGCGGCTGTGTACGGGAGGGAGGGTGGGGAATTGTGGTGGTTGTTTTAACGGGGCTAGAGAGAGAGGCTGGGCGGCAAGACCGACAAAAGTTTTGCTCGCGACGGAGAGATGTTAGTGGCCCTGAAAAGGGCCGTTTTTTTTGTGTTGCGCGCGTGCGGTGCCGTGCCGCGGCTAAGCGGTTTAGGCGCGCTCGCCGCGGATGCGGCGCGCGAGCTGGATGTCCTTGGGCATGATGGTGACGCGCTTGGCGTGGATTGCGCACAGGTTGGTGTCTTCGAAGAGGCCGACGAGGTAGGCCTCGCTGGCCTCCTGCAGGGCCATGACTGCGGAGCTCTGGAAGCGCAGGTCGGTCTTGAAGTCCTGGGCGATCTCGCGCACTAGGCGCTGGAACGGCAGCTTGCGGATGAGCAGCTCTGTGCTCTTCTGGTAGCGCCTGATTTCTCGCAGGGCGACGGTGCCCGGCCTGTAGCGGTGGGGCTTCTTGACGCCGCCGGTGGCGGGCGCGCTCTTCCTCGCCGCCTTGGGTGGCGAGCTGTTTGCGCGGCGCCTTTCCGCCGGTGGACTTGCGGGCCGTTTGCTTTGTGCGGGCCATAGCGGTTAGCGGTGCGTGCGGTAGCGAAGCGTCCGGTGCTGCCTTGACAACGGGCCCGCGCGGGCCCGTGCTGCGCTTATATGCCCTCGGTGCGCGTGGTGGGGGGAGGGCGGGCCAGAGTCTATATAGGGGGGCGGCGCGCGCTCACGGCGCACCGTAGCCGACTCGCTAGCGCCGGGTGAGGAGCTGCCGCTTGTGCTTTTTTTGTTGCTTGAGGAGGAGGAAGAATGACAGGCCGCGGCAAGGGAGGAAAGGGGCTGGGCAAGGGTGGCGCCAAGCGGCACCGCAAGGTGTTGCGCGACAACATCCAGGGCATCACGAAGCCCGCCATCCGCCGCCTGGCTCGCAGGGGCGGCGTGAAGCGCATCTCTGGTCTGATCTACGAGGAGACCCGCGGAGTGCTGAAGGTGTTCCTGGAGAACGTGATCCGCGACGCGGTGACGTACACTGAGCACGCCAAGCGCAAGACTGTGACGGCCATGGACGTGGTGTACGCCCTGAAGAGGCAGGGGCGCACCCTGTACGGTTTCGGCGGTTAGGCAGGCAGCCGGTGTGCTGTGCTGTGGCCTTCCCGCGGCCGTGCCGTTGCCCGTGCTTGGTGGGAGAGACGAAAAACGGCCCTTTTCAGGGCCACCACACTGTTCGGAAATTGAAAAGTGCGAAAGGGTCTGTGTTGCCTGCCTGCCTCTGTGTGTGTGTGTTTGTTGTTGTTGTTGTTGTTGTTGTGCGCCTCTGTTGCTTTGCGTGCGTGCGTTCCGTTTGGAGTTTCGACGTGACGTGTGTGATGATGGATGCGGGAGGGCGCGGCTGAGTCCGGTGTGTGCGTGGTTTGTTTGTGGCGCGGGCCGGATCATCGATCGGATCAGCTGTTTGGTTTGGTTTGGTTTGTCCTGTGCCTGTGTGTTTGGAGAGCGCGCGCGGCGGCCCGCGTGTCGTCCGTCGTCGGGCCGTTACGCGCTCTTTTAATTATGAACATATTAACAATGATCACATCACATTATTGGTGTATTGATGTCGTTGTCGTTGTTTGGAACGCGACTGTGCGTGCGTGGAGGGGTGCAGAAAAAATGTGTGTGTGTTCGGCCACACGGGCTGTGGACAAGATGGCGGACGTGCGCCGGCGCTGTGGACGTTGTTGTAAAGTGCGGCGAGGACGACGGAAACTTTGCTTTGGACGTAGGTTTGTGTGGTGGCCCTGAAAAGGGCCGATTGTTGTGAGGCGAGCCGGCAAGGCAAAGGCGCGTTTGCGTTTGCGTGCAGGGAGCACGCAAGCGCAGCGCCGCGGTCCCTGTTTAGGCCTTCTTCTCGGTCTTCTTTGGCAGCAGGACGGCCTGGATGTTGGGCAGGACACCACCCTGTGCGATGGTGACGCCCGACAAGAGCTTGTTGAGCTCCTCGTCGTTGCGGATGGCGAGCTGCAGGTGGCGCGGGATGATGCGCGTCTTCTTGTTGTCGCGGGCCGCGTTTCCGGCCAGCTCGAGCACCTCAGCCGCGAGGTACTCCATGACGGCGGCGAGGTAGACGGGCGCCCCGGCGCCGACGCGCTCGGCGTAGTTTCCCTTGCGCAGGAGGCGGTGGATTCTGCCGACCGGGAACTGGAGCCCAGCCCTGCTTGAGCGGGACTTTGACTTGCCCTTGACTTTGCCTCCCTTTCCGCGTCCGGACATGGCGTTTGGCTAGTGGCGTAAGCGCTAAACACGTAACCGTAACGGTGCGAGCCGCAGCGAGTCGAGCAGCGGAGTGCGTGCGTGTGCCGGCGGCGGCGGGGTGGGGGTCCCTTTATGGGCTCGGGTGCGGCGGCCGGTTGCGCGCGCGCCCCATTGGTCGGCGGCCGCAACAGGGCGAGCTGGTAAAGGTGCGGTGTTGCGGTAGCGGCGGGTGCCACTGTGTGGGGAGACGCTGACTAGAGCGGAGCGCTTGCTGCCTGTTGTTGTACGTTCGAGATGCCGCCCAAGACTAGCGGGAAGGCCGCCAAGAAGGCCGGCAAGGCGCAGAAGAACATTTCGAAGGGCGACAAGAAGAAGAAGCGCAAGAGGAAGGAGAGCTATGCCATCTACATCTACAAGGTGCTGAAGCAGGTGCACCCCGACACGGGCATCTCGTCGAAGGCGATGAGCATCATGAACAGCTTCGTGAACGACATTTTCGAGCGCATTGCGGCCGAGGCGTCTCGCCTGGCGCACTACAACAAGCGCTCGACCATCACGTCCCGCGAGATCCAGACGGCTGTGCGGCTCTTGCTGCCTGGCGAGCTGGCCAAGCACGCCGTGAGCGAGGGCACGAAGGCGGTGACCAAGTACACGAGCTCCAAGTAAGGAGGAGGTTGTTACTTCGGCTCTTGGAAGGAAGGAAGGAAGGAAGGAAGGAAGGAAGGAAGCTCCCTCCGTTGCGAGAGCGGCAAAACGGCCCTTTTCAGGGCCACCAAATTGCCTTTGCGGGAAGAGCGGAATTGTGTGTGTGTGTGAGTGAGTGAGTGAGTGAGTGAGTGAGAGGGGCGGCATAGCTACCCGGTTTGGTTGGTTGCGAGGCAGCTGGTGGTGCTGCTGTGCCGTGGTGGTGTGGTCTCGAATGTGGTTGTGGTTGTGGTTTGGGGTACGGCCGCGAGGGTTTGGTTGCCGCCGGTGTGACGTGGAATGCGTGCACGAGTCTTGGCGTGGTTGTTTGTCGACACACAGATAGATCGATAGGAGGTGTTGGTGCTGTCTGTGGCGCTGATTCATGTCTTTGTCTCCGTCTGCCCGGTTAGTCACGTGACTGCAATTGAAAGTCCTCGCGATTGATTGATTGTTGGATGTCACCGGGAATAGAGGCAGCGTCGGCACGGAGAAGCAAGCAAGAAGGAAGGACGCACGCGCGCTGCGGCGTTTGGCGCGGTTTGCGGCTGGCGCCTTTGGTGGCAACGGCCGGGACAAGCAGCGGTGTATGGTGGTGTGCGGGGCGGACAGGGGCGGCGGCGGTGGTGGACTGGGAGGAGGCGAGGCGGCGCCGACGGTGGCGTGTGGTACGGCGAAAACGGGACGGACGGACGGCGGATGTTGGAGAGGCGCCGCGCACGCAGACACATGGAAGGAAGGAAGGAACGAACGCAAGGGAACAAATGGAGGGGGCGAATGTGGAGATGCGGGCAGGCGGTGGTGTTTGTGGGCATGTGGTGGGGAGAAGGGCGGGGGCGGGAGGACAGAGGCGAGGCGACTGCGTGCTTGCTCGCTCGCTCGCGTGTCTTTTGTTTTTGTGTTTGTTTTTCCATCGTTTGGTCGCCTTGGAGCCTGTCGGTCCCGTCCGTGTGTGGCCACGCTTCGGGTGCGTGTATGTTTGTACGTTTCGTTTGTTCGTCTTCTGCAGCAGAGGCGGTGCGCGGCAGTGGGAACGCCTGCCTGGCGGCTGGGACGGCCAGCAAATGCGGTTGGATGGGCGGCCACAGCACCGCACCTGTGCCCAAGGAGGCGACGCTGGCGGCGGGGCCCCCTCGGATGCGGCCGGCTGGGGGCTGTGTGCGCTGCCGCTGCCGCTGCCGCCGCCGCCGCCGCCGCCGCCGCCGCCGCCGCCGCCGCCGCCGCCGCCGGTGCTGGTGCTGGTGCTGGTGCAGCAGCAACAACGACGAACAACGAGTAAGCAAGAAGAGGACGAAGCGGATGGCTGGTGGGTGAGTGCATTTATTTAGGCGGTCGACAAGGCAGTGCGTGATGTGGCGTTGTGACGGGGGTTTGCTCACGTGGCCTCGTTTGTGTTGATGCGCAGGAAGATGAGATGCGGGCAGACGCAGACGCGTACAGAGAGACGAGCCCGGTCTGCAGCAGGATGTGTGGCGCGGCGCGCCGAGTGCAGAGCAGCGCGCGCCGCCTGGGCCGGGCTGGGCCCGCCCGGCGGCGGGCCGCGCTGTTGTCGCGGACGTGAGCGCCCCCTGGCGGGTGGTCGGAGGCGGCGCGGTGGACGTGTGTCCGGTTGGCCAGTGCACATTGCGAGTGGCTGGCTGGCGGTCGGCGGCGAGACGGGAGAGGAGGTATGTGTCGCGGGCGCCTTTGCTGCGCTGCGTCGTTGCGTGCCTGGGCGTGCGCCTGTCGACTGTGTGTGACTGTGTTGGGCGTTGTGCCACGTACGTGTGTGCTCGGCCGAAGGCGTCGGAAGAAAAAGAGAGAGAGAGACGGGCGGGAAAGTGGGTCGGTGTGCGTGCGTCGCCCGTGATGCGATGATGTCGCGTCATGTCATGTCATGTCTTTGCGAAACGGCTGCCGAGAGGTGTGTGGTGGCGAGCGGGAATGTGCGTTTGGTGGTTGCCGGCCGGCCGGCAGTTGTTGGTGGTTCCTCCTGTGTGGTTGTTTGTGCTGCTTTGATGGCAACGTGGAAGGACGCCGGTTTTTCCGTGCCTTGCGTGTGGTTGTGTCGACGGTG
Organism: Schistocerca nitens; assembly: GCF_023898315.1. Taxonomy (NCBI): domain Eukaryota; kingdom Metazoa; phylum Arthropoda; class Insecta; order Orthoptera; family Acrididae; genus Schistocerca; species Schistocerca nitens. Next base: position 115,335 of record NW_026045749.1, read on the forward strand.
ACTGGTTGGGGGTGTGCGCCGATGCACGTGCCATGTTGTTATGTTTGGGTCGTGAGTGTGTTTTTGGCTGTGTTGTTGTGTACGGGAAGGGGGAGAGAGGAGGAGGCGGCGGCGGCGGCGGCGGCGGCGGGGGTGATAGTGCGTGCAGTAGTGCCGTTGCGACGGGCGTCGGGTGGAGCCGTGCGTAGTGGCGGAAAGGTGTAGGTTGCGGGAAGCGAGCCCGTCGCGTGTCGTCGTCGACGACGGGGTCGCGTGCGCTGTGAATCGAGAGTGGCGGGAAAGGGGCAGCGTGCCGCTGTGTCGTGGTCGTTAGCAGAGGCCTGTGTGCCTGTCCGTTTGTTTTCTGTCGGACGCTTGGTGCGAGGTGTTTGTTTTGTTTTGTTGCCGCCGCCGCGGTTGTTTTTGTTTGTCGGCTGTGCTGTGTCGGTGGGTCGGCGAGCTGTTTTGCGGTGCGTGAATGTGTTGGTGCAAAAGTGGCGGCGGCGTCATGGCTGCGACCGCGACGAGCCGCGGGCGCGCCATTGATGATGTTGAACACAGAGCGGCTGTGTGCAATGGGAGGCCTTGTGTACGGGTAGCGGTGTTGTCGTACGTGCATCCGGCCCGGTGCGGAAAGCGCCGTTGCGGTTGCGGGTTGCCTCTGGTCGCGACGTGTGGTGCTCGGCTTTGTGGGTTTTTTTGGTGCCCCTTTGGCCGGTGGGTGGTGTTTGTTGTTTTGTGTGTGTGTGTGTGTGTGTGTGTGTGGTCGGTCTCTTTGGCGCTCGGTATATATCTGCCTCCTGCTCGGTCTTGTTGTCGACGTCGTCTGTAGTTTTTTGCGGCTTGCCGACGACCGACCGACCGAACTACTACCTACCTGTGACAGCTACGTGTGGCGCCCGAAGGTGAACGTAACGTGACCTCGGCGCCCTTAGCCTAACCTAAGATGTCCGGCCGTAAGGTAGGTGCGGCCACCTGACGCCTCACGTCCGAACGCTTAACCTAACTTTGACGCCTAACCTAACTTTAACCCTTAACCTAACCCACGTCCACCTAACGTAACCTAACCTAACCCAAGCGACGCCAACCCTAACCTAAGGTGTTGTACACTGCGAATGTCGAAGGCATGTTATAGTCTTAGGTGGAGAGCACTACACGCAACAAGCGGCTACACGGGTAGCAGGGGTTGTGTGGCGTGGGCTGGGCGGTTTTGTTAGGTTAGATGGCCTTGGGCAAGTACAGAAAGGGGGCAACAGCAGCCTCAACGGGTGCGGGGACCAAGCAGCAATCGGTATCGTTTGTTAATTGTCAACTGTCGAAGCTGCGTTGGTACAGTACCGGAACCGCAAGCGCTGACAGAGAAAGCACCGAAGCTCTGCAATCGTGATAAGGTACAGAAAGCTGGCTGACGCCAGGGATAAATTCTGCCGAAATTGTCACAAAGGTACAGACGGTGTTTTAGAAAGGCTCGATTGCATGCAACCGGTGGTGGTGTGTTCGTCGCTGTTTGAGTAGTAGTTTTGATCCTGTAGTGAAGTAGAGGTGGATGGTTCCTGTGAAATATTGTGGGTGGAGGTTACACCCAACAACCGAGCTAGGTTTAATAATAATTGGCTCCTTTGACCGACCTCCCGACGCAGCAGCATTAGTGGCAGAACAACGGAGAGACGGATTTTGGAAACACATTTCACATACATTTTCCTCAGCATGTTAGGGTCTTAGGTGGAGATTTCAATTTACCCGATATAGACTGGGACACTCAGATGATGTTCAGGACGGGTGGTAGGGGGACAGAGAGCATCGAGTGACATTATACTGAGTGCACTGTCCGAAAATCACCTCGAGCAAAATGAACAGAGAACCGACTCGTGGAGATAACATCGTGGACCTACGGATGACAAACAGACCCGAACGTGTTTCGACTCTGTATGTGCAGAACAGGGACGCAGTGATCATAAGGCCGTTGCAGGGAGGACGGTGTATCTATCTGTTTTGGCTAGCAAGAGTAATAGAAGGCAGATTTGCAGACGACCCGACAGATGAAAAGGCAAATGCCTGTTCCGACACTGACAATGTTGAGTGTTCATGGAGAAAGTGCAAGGCAATGGTAAAAATGCGTTTTTAGACAGGTACGTGCCGAGTGTCGAACTGTGAGGGATGGGAAAAAAAAACCACCGTGGTATACTACAACAACAACGTTAGGAAACTGTTGCGAAAGCAAAGAGAGCTTCACCCAAAGTTTAAACGCAGCCAAAACCTCCGAGACAAACAGAAGCTAAACGATGTCCAAAGTGTGAGCGTAAGGAGGGCTATGCGTGAAGCGTTCAGTGAATTCGAAAGTAGAACAAACCCTATGTACCGACGTTGACAGAAAATGCTAGGACGTTCCGGTCTTGCGTTGAATCAGTAAGTGGCTCGAAACAGCATATCCAGACACTCCGGCATGGTGATGGCATTGAAACAGAGGATGACACGCGTAAAGCTGTGAAATACCTAAACACCTGTTTCCAAAGCTGTTTCACAGAGGACGGACCGCACTGCAGTTCCGTCTCTAAATGCTCGCACGAACGAGAAACCGGCTGACATCGAAATAAGTGTCCAAGGAGGAATGGGAAAGTCCGCCGGACCCGACGGGATTACCAATTCGCGATTCCTACACAGGGTACGCGAAACAACCTGCCCCCCTTCTAACAGCCGTGTACCGCAAGTCTCTGGAGAGGAAGGGAGGGTTCCAAATGATTGGAAAAGAGCACAGGTAGTCCCAGTCGTCGAGCAGATGCGCAAAAACCATAGACCCATATCTCTGACGTCGATGTGTTGTAGAACATGTTGTTTGCTCGAGTATCATGTCGTTTGTGGAAACTCCATCCAGAGTCTACTATGTAGGAATCCATGTTGGATTCCGGAAACAGCGATCGTGTGTGAGACCCCCAGCTCGCTTTATTTGCGCATGAGACCCAGAAAATATGAGATACAGGCTCCCAGGTGGATGCCATTGTCGTTGACGTCCGGAAGGCGTTCGATACAGCTCCGCACCGTCGCCTGATAAACGACGTAAGAGTCTACAGAATATCAGACCAACTGTGTGGCTGGATTGACGAGATGTTAGCAGACGGAACACAGCATGTTGTTATCAATGGAGAGACAGACGTCTACAGACGTTAAAGTAACCCCTGGCGTGCCACGGGGGAGTGTTATGGGACCATTGCTTTTCACAATTCATATCATATAAATGAGCTAGTAGATAGTGCCGGACGTTCCATGCGTCGTTTCGCGGATGATGTGCTGTATGTAGTATACAGAGAGGTTGCAGGACGATCGGCAGCGGATAGGCACCCGGTGCAGGGAGTGGCAACTGTCCCCTTAACATAGACAAATGTGATGTATTGCGAATATACAGAAAGAAGGATCGTTTATTGTATGATTGATTATATGATAGCGGGACAAACACTGGTAGCTGTGACGTCTGTAAAATATGTATCTGGGAGTATGCGTGCGGAATGATTTGGAAGTGGAATGATGATCAGATAAAAGTAATTGTTGGTAAGGCGGGTACCAGGTTGAGATGCACTGGGAGAATGCTTAGCAAAAATGTAGTCCATCAACAAAGGAGGTGGCTTACAAAAACACGCGTTCGACCGACCCATACGTGAGTGTTGCCCACCAGTGTGGGATGCGTAGCAGGTCGGGTTGACGGAGGAGATAGAGAAAGGTCCAACGTTTCGTCACAGGGTTATGTGGTAACCGTGATAGTTAAGTGGCAGACTCTGCAAGGGAGGCGCTCTCTGCATCGCGGTGTAGCTTGCTCGCCAGGTTTTCGAGAGGGTGCGTTTCCGGATGAGGTATCGAATATATTGCTTCCCCGTACGTATATACCTCCCGAGGAGATCCCGAATGTAGTAAAAGTAGAGAGATTCGAGCGCGCACGGAGGCTTTCAGACAGTCGTTGTTCCCGCGAACCATACGCGACTGGAACGGCAAAGGGAGGCAATGACGACAGTGGCACGTAACGTAAAAAGTGCCCTCCGCCACACACCGTTGGGTGGCTTGCGGCGTATAAATGTAGGAGGTCGGCTGTCGTGTGTGCTTGGAGGCAGATTCGGTGTGTCTGTAGTTGCGGACGGCGGTCAGCCCCCCTCGCGTAAGCGGCGAGGGGCGGCGGCGCTCGGTTGGCCGGTGCCGATGTTGCGCAGGCGGCGCCCGTTTTGTTTGCGGCGGGCAATTTTGTGAGAAAGGGGCGCGAATGTTGGCGGGCGAGGTGGCCCGACGGCTGCGGGCCGATCGGGAAACGGTGGGAGGGCGATGGGGCGGCGGAGGTGCGTTTGCACGGCCGGCATCGCCGCACGCCTCCGCTTGTGTGGCTGTGGCGGCGGCCGCGCTGGCCGGGCTGGCGCGGCGACGGTGTGGCACTTTTGCCGAAGGTTTGGCCATTGTGGCGGGTCGTCGGCTGGGGCTGTGGGGGCGGCATGTGGGCGGGGGCGGCGATTCTCGGCGGGCCGAGCCAGGCTGTAGCGCGCGGTAGCTGCAGTTTGGCCGTGGTTTGCGGCGCTGCCGTGGCGACTGGTTGGCGACTGTGGTGTGGCCGTGTGTAGCCCCATCCTCGGTGGTTTGAACGGCGCGGGTGGTTGCGGCGCAGGTTTGGGGCTGGTCCGCACAGGCTGTCGGACGTTGGGCGGTAGCAAGCGCGGGAGGCGCGGCGCGGCGGCGCGCAGAGTGGCGGCCGCTCTCTCGGCCGTCCGCGCACACTGGCTGGGCCTGGCGGCGCGGCGGCTATTCTCTGCCGCCGTGCTTGCCGCCTGCCGCTCTCGCTCTCGCTCTCGTGTGTGTACGCGCGTCGTCGAAATAATGGCAGATCAGGCGGCTACGAACGAGACTGCTGCGGCACCCGCCGCCACCGGCACGACGAAGAAGGCCAAGTCTGCGGCGTCTGCGAAGAAGCCGCGCGCCAAGCCTGCGCACCCGCGCACCTCTGAGATGGTGACGGCCGCCATCAAGAGTCTGAAGGAGCGCGGCGGCTCGTCGCTGCAGGCGATCAAGAAGTACATTGCCGCGCACTACAAGCTGGACGCGGAGAAGCTGGCGCCCTTTATCAAGAAGTACCTCAAGTCGGCCGTCGTGGCTGGCGAGCTGGTGCAGACGAAGGGGAAGGGCGCGTCCGGCTCTTTCAAGCTTGCCGGCGCCGGCGGCGGGGCGGCCGAGGGCGGCAAGGCCCGTGCCGGCGGTGCGAAGAAGAAGCGCGCCGCTCCGGCCAGCAAGGAGAAGAAGGGCGCCCGTGCGGCCGGCGCAAAGAAGGCTGGTGGCGTGAAGGCGGCGACCGGTCGGAAGGCGGGCGCCGCCAAGAAGGCGTCTGCGGCGTCGGCGGCTCCCGCGGGTGCGAAGAAGGCGGCTGCGGCCAAGCCGGCCAAGGCCAAGTCGCCGTCGAAGGCGAAGAAGGCCGCGAAGGTTCCGACGAAGAAGCCGAAGGCGCCGCGCCCGAAGAAGGCGACGACGCCGTCTAAGGCGAAGGCTTCGCCCAAGAAGAAGAAGTGAAGTTAAAGTAAAGAAAGGAAAGGGGAAGGAAGGGAAGGGCTGGCGCTTGACCCCGTCGTCCCCCACCCCCCTCCCCCGCGTCGTCTAGTGGCGCGCGATGGCACGGCTGCGCGCGGCCCAAAACGGCCCTTCTCAGGGCCATCAGAGGACGTCGGGAAGGCGTTGATTGTCGTGCTTGGCGCGTTGTGTTGTCTTGTTTGGGTGGCCGTGCGTGCATGCGCCGGGGTGTGTGTGTGTGTGTGTGTGTGTGGGGTTGGTTGGTGTTTGTGTGGCGTTTCTGTATGACCCTTGTGGGTACTGTGTGCGTGCCGTGGTGGTTGGATTGTGGGGCCGGTGGCGGTAGGCGGCGGCGCGCGGTAGCGGAGCGGTTGTGGCCGTTTTGTTTTGTGTTTTGTATTTTGTGCGGCGGCCGACGGTTGGTTTCTCATGTTTCTGGAGACTCTGTTTGTTTGCTTGCTTTGCGGATGGCGCGTCTTGTTTGTTATGTGTGTGTCCTCTCTGTGTGAAAGGGGGACGGGGACGTTGAGACGTGGAAGTGGCCGGCGGGAATTGGGAAGGCGCGGTGGCGCCTCGGAGACGGCGGCGGCCAGCCACCCGTGGTGACGTCGTCCGGCTGTTTGTTTGTGTGTATTTGAAGGGGTGGGGTGGGATGACGTCGATTGTGATTGTTGGCGAGAGCGGCTGTGTACGGGAGGGAGGGTGGGGAATTGTGGTGGTTGTTTTAACGGGGCTAGAGAGAGAGGCTGGGCGGCAAGACCGACAAAAGTTTTGCTCGCGACGGAGAGATGTTAGTGGCCCTGAAAAGGGCCGTTTTTTTTGTGTTGCGCGCGTGCGGTGCCGTGCCGCGGCTAAGCGGTTTAGGCGCGCTCGCCGCGGATGCGGCGCGCGAGCTGGATGTCCTTGGGCATGATGGTGACGCGCTTGGCGTGGATTGCGCACAGGTTGGTGTCTTCGAAGAGGCCGACGAGGTAGGCCTCGCTGGCCTCCTGCAGGGCCATGACTGCGGAGCTCTGGAAGCGCAGGTCGGTCTTGAAGTCCTGGGCGATCTCGCGCACTAGGCGCTGGAACGGCAGCTTGCGGATGAGCAGCTCTGTGCTCTTCTGGTAGCGCCTGATTTCTCGCAGGGCGACGGTGCCCGGCCTGTAGCGGTGGGGCTTCTTGACGCCGCCGGTGGCGGGCGCGCTCTTCCTCGCCGCCTTGGTGGCGAGCTGTTTGCGCGGCGCCTTTCCGCCGGTGGACTTGCGGGCCGTTTGCTTTGTGCGGGCCATAGCGGTTAGCGGTGCGTGCGGTAGCGAAGCGTCCGGTGCTGCCTTGACAACGGGCCCGCGCGGGCCCGTGCTGCGCTTATATGCCCTCGGTGCGCGTGGTGGGGGGAGGGCGGGCCAGAGTCTATATAGGGGGGCGGCGCGCGCTCACGGCGCACCGTAGCCGACTCGCTAGCGCCGGGTGAGGAGCTGCCGCTTGTGCTTTTTTTGTTGCTTGAGGAGGAGGAAGAATGACAGGCCGCGGCAAGGGAGGAAAGGGGCTGGGCAAGGGTGGCGCCAAGCGGCACCGCAAGGTGTTGCGCGACAACATCCAGGGCATCACGAAGCCCGCCATCCGCCGCCTGGCTCGCAGGGGCGGCGTGAAGCGCATCTCTGGTCTGATCTACGAGGAGACCCGCGGAGTGCTGAAGGTGTTCCTGGAGAACGTGATCCGCGACGCGGTGACGTACACTGAGCACGCCAAGCGCAAGACTGTGACGGCCATGGACGTGGTGTACGCCCTGAAGAGGCAGGGGCGCACCCTGTACGGTTTCGGCGGTTAGGCAGGCAGCCGGTGTGCTGTGCTGTGGCCTTCCCGCGGCCGTGCCGTTGCCCGTGCTTGGTGGGAGAGACGAAAAACGGCCCTTTTCAGGGCCACCACACTGTTCGGAAATTGAAAAGTGCGAAAGGGTCTGTGTTGCCTGCCTGCCTCTGTGTGTGTGTGTTTGTTGTTGTTGTTGTTGTTGTTGTGCGCCTCTGTTGCTTTGCGTGCGTGCGTTCCGTTTGGAGTTTCGACGTGACGTGTGTGATGATGGATGCGGGAGGGCGCGGCTGAGTCCGGTGTGTGCGTGGTTTGTTTGTGGCGCGGGCCGGATCATCGATCGGATCAGCTGTTTGGTTTGGTTTGGTTTGTCCTGTGCCTGTGTGTTTGGAGAGCGCGCGCGGCGGCCCGCGTGTCGTCCGTCGTCGGGCCGTTACGCGCTCTTTTAATTATGAACATATTAACAATGATCACATCACATTATTGGTGTATTGATGTCGTTGTCGTTGTTTGGAACGCGACTGTGCGTGCGTGGAGGGGTGCAGAAAAAATGTGTGTGTGTTCGGCCACACGGCTGTGGACAAGATGGCGGACGTGCGCCGGCGCTGTGGACGTTGTTGTAAAGTGCGGCGAGGACGACGGAAACTTTGCTTTGGACGTAGGTTTGTGTGGTGGCCCTGAAAAGGGCCGATTGTTGTGAGGCGAGCCGGCAAGGCAAAGGCGCGTTTGCGTTTGCGTGCAGGGAGCACGCAAGCGCAGCGCCGCGGTCCCTGTTTAGGCCTTCTTCTCGGTCTTCTTTGGCAGCAGGACGGCCTGGATGTTGGGCAGGACACCACCCTGTGCGATGGTGACGCCCGACAAGAGCTTGTTGAGCTCCTCGTCGTTGCGGATGGCGAGCTGCAGGTGGCGCGGGATGATGCGCGTCTTCTTGTTGTCGCGGGCCGCGTTTCCGGCCAGCTCGAGCACCTCAGCCGCGAGGTACTCCATGACGGCGGCGAGGTAGACGGGCGCCCCGGCGCCGACGCGCTCGGCGTAGTTTCCCTTGCGCAGGAGGCGGTGGATTCTGCCGACCGGGAACTGGAGCCCAGCCCTGCTTGAGCGGGACTTTGACTTGCCCTTGACTTTGCCTCCCTTTCCGCGTCCGGACATGGCGTTTGGCTAGTGGCGTAAGCGCTAAACACGTAACCGTAACGGTGCGAGCCGCAGCGAGTCGAGCAGCGGAGTGCGTTAGTCAGGGACTGAGTGAGCCAGGGCCCCCTTCACGTGGGACAAGCCCGCGTTCACAGAGGCAAAGGCAGGGTTTCAGAACGCATCATATCCGACTGTCAGAAATTTTAGAAGCAACATCCCACCCACTTCCGTCCGCCGCGGTACCCCTGGGGTTCCCGCGGCCATCTCACATCATACATCCCAAACAATACCACACACTACACTATACAGACAACGCGTACACTCATGACACGATAATGGGGGACGATCGGAAACAAAAAAGAAAAAATGATTCGAAGCAAGGAGAGAGTTCTTCCGAACCCAAGCGGAAACTCGAACACCGATTTGACTCCGACATCGACACAGACTCAGATCCAGAAAAATTAGTAATCGACGAAAGTCAAATGGATCAAGAACCTATCTTAGTAGCGCAGGTCCCAACCGAAAACAGATTTAGTGAACTTCCAGACAACGACGCAGGGGACAAACCGGCCCCAGCTCAACCCTCTGAGAAACGACCGCGAGTGCCGCCAATTGTCGTACACGACACTAAAAACTATATCAATATTCTGGAGGCACTCAAACCAAAACTCGAAGGTTCACTGAGCACGCAATCTAGAGGGGGCAGAATTACCTTTCAGTTCTCGCTTCCCCAGGACTTCCAAAAACTTATAACCATACTTAGAAGAGAGAACATTCAGTACTATACACACGAGCTGACACCGACGAAACCTTTGAAGGTGGTGGTCAAGAAGCTCCTGACCACTATGGACCCAAAACTAGTAGAACAGGCACTTCTCGAGCAGGGGTTCCCAGTACTGAAAGTCGCCCAAATGTCTACCCTTGATGAGGGGCAGACCGAAAAGCGGCTCCAGCCGAATTTCCAAGTCCACTTAGAAAACACTGACGAAGCAAAGACGATCTACAAACTGAAGTCACTTCTCCATTTAAAGGTTTCTGTAGAATCCTACCGCACCCCAACTGGCCCCACGCAGTGCCATAACTGCCAGGGCTTCCATCATGGTGCCAGGCACTGCAACCTAAAACCGAAGTGCGTCAAGTGCGGTCAAAACCACCGCACGGCCGACTGCGGTAAACAGTTCGTAACCACACCGAAGTGCGCAAACTGCGAAGGTCCACATACTGCAAACTACTCTAAATGCCCTGCAAGATTAGCAATAGTGAAAGCCAGGCAGGAAAGGAAACAAACAAAGGCTGCGCAAAAAGTGCCGCCCCCACCTCCAGCCCCAGCGAACAATGTCAAAAACTTTCCTAACATTCGAACCAGAAAAACTCAAAAAACCACTTTTGCATGGAACACTGCTTCCACTTCTACCACAACGCCAACCAACCAACCTCAGAGTGACACCGCACCTTCCACATCACCAGGAATAGGTGCTGATCTTCACGAAATTCTTGGCCTCCTTACAAAATTCAACATACCAAAAATAATCAAAACCGTTCAGGACACTGCGGCACAGCTACGACAAGCCGCCGACCCAGTCACAAAATTTAGTATAATCTGCACTGCTGTGATGTCCATTCTCAGCCCTTAATAATGAAGCCATAATCATGAACTGGAATGCCAATGGCATCCTACAACAAAAAATCGAATTGCAGGAATTCCTAGATGCACACAATGTCGACATTGCACTAATCACAGAGACCCACCTCAAGCCAGAGGAGACTCTAAAAATTAGGAACTACAATATTACCAGGACTGACAGGCCAAACAGACCTGGAGGAGGCACTGCTATACTGGTTAAAAACAGACTAGCACACAGGAAAATCCAGCCACCCAGGTTAATCAGGGCGGAAGCGACCGCTATAGAAACAAAAATTGGAGGAAAATTACTACAACTGGCAGCAGTATACAACCCACCTGGCGCCCCAAACCTACAGAGAGGAGACCTAGACGCCCTCCTTAACCTGGGAGACACAGTACTACTAGGAGGAGATCTCAACTCCAAGCATGCGGATTGGAATTGCAGGACTACTAACACTAATGGCAGGATACTCCGACCATACCTCAACACTCGGAGAGACACAACAGTCATTGCGCCAGACGTTCCAACCCACTATTCCCACTACGACAGGAATAGACCTGACATACTAGACATATTTCTAGCCAAAAACTTCACACTCCAGACGTCGGTTTCGGTCATAAATGACCTAAACTCAGACCATAATCCTGTGATTCTGTCAGTAAACAGGGATGCAGTCAGACAGCTGGACTCGAGAACCATCAAAACCAAGCACTTCAACTGGGAAAAGTTCACAGACATGTCACACCAGAAAACACCTCCTGTAGCCCCACTACGAACAAGAAGAGAAATTAACAGGGCTATAGAAGAAATAACCGAAATTATCCAGGACTGTGCTAAAAAGTCGACAATAACAATAACCCATACAACATCTAGAACAGACCTCCCTGTCCATATCCAGGACCTCCTCGCCGAAAAGAAATACTACAGACGCAGATGGCAAGACTATAGGGATCCTGCTGACAGGGCCAGGATGTACAGGTTAGCCAGGAGAGCCAGATCGGAACTACAAACTCACCGTAGTAACTGCTGGGAAACTGTCCTAGTGGACATGGAAACCTGCCCTGACAAATTCTGGCGGATGATTAAATCCAGGAAAAAGGAGAACACAGCCCTAACACCATTACATGGACGAAACGGTATAGTCTTTGACCCACAAGAAAGAGCAGAGGCAATGGCTGACTCTCTGGAATTACAATTTAGGACACCAAACACAGAAGATCAGGAAAGCGATGACCACGAGGAGCAGGTGTTGCGCCAACTTAACAGAGTCAACAGAACCCCATGCACCACGTCCTTCACCCACATAGATCAAGATGTAATCACCACCATCATCAACACCATAGGAAGCAAGAAAGCTACAGGGCCAGACAACATTAGTCCTCTCCATCTGAAACACCTGGCGCCGAATGCAATACAATTTATCACATCCATAATTAATGCCTGCCTGGACCACCACTATTTTCCCCTGCCATGGAAAAAAGCAAAAATAATAACTATACCCAAACCACACAAGGACCACCTCTTTCCCCAGAATCACAGGCCAATATCACTCCTGTGTTTCCTGGGGAAAATCCTGGAGAGAATCGTACTAAAAGAGCTCCAAAGATTTCTGAAGGACAACAACATCATCATAGCAGAACAGTTTGGATTCCGCAGTGAACATAGTACCATACACCAAGCCATGCGTCTGACGGAAACAATCTGTGTGGCCAAAAATATACGGAACAGCACGGGAGCAGTCTTTCTCGATATCGAGAAAGCCTTTGACCGTGTCTGGCACCAGGGTTTATTATACAAACTGCACATTCAAGGGTGTCCAAGGCACATCACCAACATTATTGCATCGTTCCTGAGGAACCGCACTTTCTTTGTACATCTTTCTGGTGCAGACAGCACCACCAAGGACATAGAGGCTGGAGTCCCACAGGGCTCAGTTATGGGCCCAGTCCTCTACTCCATCTACACCAATGACATCCCGAAACAACCAGGAGGTCATCTCTCTCTCTTCGCTGACGATACTGCCATCTATAGGAGCAGCCCAAACCTCCTGTTCATCGCAAAAAAGCTGGAACAACATCTCACAGCCATACAGGATTGGGCAAACCTGTGGAAAATAACAGTAAATAGCACAAAAACGCAGGCAATAATGTTTACCCACCGCAGAATGAGCCCCAACGTTAGCATAACATTCAACAATGTAGTCCTACCTTGGAAAGACAACATTCGATACTTAGGAATTGTCTTCGACAAAAGACTGACATTCAAGGACCATATCACACAGATATGCAACAAAGGCTCACAGTCCATTTATCAACTATACCCTCTCCTAAAAGGAAACGGCCTCACGGTCAAATCGAAACTCAAAATGTATAAAACTATAGTACTACCAGCAATACTTTATGGATCGGAACTGTGGTCGCTAGCCAGTGACACCAACATCAGAAGAGTCAAAGTAGTCCAAAACAAATTTCTTAGACTGGCGTCAAATGCGCCCCGTTATCTATCAAACAGAGATTTATACAACAGCACAAACTTCCCCTCAATCACAGACATCATCATCAGAAAATCAGAAACATTCTTTCGCAACTCGCTGAATTCTCCTTACCCACTCATTCGTAACATAGGCACCATACCAGACCATCACATAACCAAATTTCCGAAAATGACGACCGCTCGCATCTTTAACATCTAGACGCCACCTCCAAACATCTCACAAGAACTCAAACAAAATAAAACTTCCTACAACAAAAAACCAATTAGCTTCGTTCCCCATAACATTCTGACAGAAGGCATGAGCTAACTGAAGCCTGAACCTTCAACACCAAGGGGTCCCTGCACCCATTCGACATGTCAGTCAGTCAGTCAGCGGCGGGTGCCACTGTGTGGGGAGACGCTGACTAGAGCGGAGCGCTTGCTGCCTGTTGTTGTACGTTCGAGATGCCGCCCAAGACTAGCGGGAAGGCCGCCAAGAAGGCCGGCAAGGCGCAGAAGAACATTTCGAAGGGCGACAAGAAGAAGAAGCGCAAGAGGAAGGAGAGCTATGCCATCTACATCTACAAGGTGCTGAAGCAGGTGCACCCCGACACGGGCATCTCGTCGAAGGCGATGAGCATCATGAACAGCTTCGTGAACGACATTTTCGAGCGCATTGCGGCCGAGGCGTCTCGCCTGGCGCACTACAACAAGCGCTCGACCATCACGTCCCGCGAGATCCAGACGGCTGTGCGGCTCTTGCTGCCTGGCGAGCTGGCCAAGCACGCCGTGAGCGAGGGCACGAAGGCGGTGACCAAGTACACGAGCTCCAAGTAAGGAGGAGGTTGTTACTTCGGCTCTTGGAAGGAAGGAAGGAAGGAAGGAAGGAAGGAAGGAAGCTCCCTCCGTTGCGAGAGCGGCAAAACGGCCCTTTTCAGGGCCACCAAATTGCCTTTGCGGGAAGAGCGGAATTGTTTGTGTGTGTGTGAGTGAGTGAGTGAGTGAGAGGGGCGGCATAGCTACCCGGTTTGGTTGGTTGCGAGGCAGCTGGTGGTGCTGCTGTGCCGTGGTGGTGTGGTCTCGAATGTGGTTGTGGTTGTGGTTACTGGGGTACGGCCGCGAGGGTTTGGTTGCCGCCGGTGTGACGTGGAATGCGTGCACGAGTCTTGGCGTGGTTGTTTGTCGACACACAGATAGATCGATAGGAGGTGTTGGTGCTGTCTGTGGCGCTGATTCATGTCTTTGTCTCCGTCTGCCCGGTTAGTCACGTGACTGCAATTGAAAGTCCTCGCGATTGATTGATTGTTGGATGTCACCGTTACGGCCGTCTGTTGTCACATCATACATGATGGCGAGGGTGAAATGTTGTGTTGCCGTCGACTATTCCCTTTGCTGTACGGCGCGTTGGTGTGTGTGTGTTGGTGACGTTTTAAATGGACGTGTCGTACTATCATCCATTACGAAGTCGCCAAGAAATGTACGGGCGGGTGGGGTAGGCGACACGCACGGTGGTGTACCTATTTGGCCCTTGATTTGATGATAGCCGTTTCTGCAGTTTGACTGATGATTGATTGGACTGTTGTGCGCACGCACGTCATTCACGGTGCACGTGTGTTCGGTTGAGTACAGTAAGCGTGAGGCTAGACGACGACGGTCGTTGTTTGTTGTTATGGGCGTACACGCGTTTCGTTGGTCTGTGTCCCCCGGTGTGAAATGGCAGGTGTGTCGGTGATGTGATCCGATCCGGCGGCTCTGAGTAACTGTCAATATCGGCGCGGTACACCGGCGTCATGGCAACGTGTCGGTGTTCACACCAGTCGCACTGTGGCACCGTCGGCGCCGCGAACGGTGACGAAAGGCTGACCTTTGATCGGTCGAGTGTCGTGTCTGGGCAGAACGTGTGGAATGAGCAAAACTGTTGGGGACGGAAACAATGGTGGAGGAGGGGAACGGAAAGTAATAAAACAAACAAAATGGAGAAGCAATCACCGGAAAACGAAGCAGGGAAAAACGGAGAGGCGCTGTCTATAGCAACGGAACGTTCCCGTGCATTGCAGCCGCACTGAAAGGCGTTTACGGCGCGGCTGCAGGTGTCGGCCGTGGTGACGGCTGAATTGCATTGCCTTCCCGGATGAAACGTTCGCCGACATGGCTCGGAGGAGGAATCTATGAGAATGCGTTGCCCTTGCCTGCCGTTTCGTGTGCCCTCCTGTTGTGTACGCTGTTGTTGTCCGGTGTAGCGAAGGGTGTGTATGTAGGGGTGTGTGTGTGTTTAGTGGGGAATTGGAAGGTCGATAGCTGCCGTCACGGTCAAGATAACGCAGTCAAAGGTGTCGCGAAAAAGTGTGTTAGCCGTGGTTGGTTGGTTCGTGTGTTTTAAAGAGAATGGACGAGAGAGA